>NC_025998.2:83656389-83854836 GCF_000442705.2 Elaeis guineensis
TTTATTCCTGTGCTACCGACTTAGGTTCGAACCTATGAGGTCACACACATTAGAGTTCATGATCCGATCGGATGGTTGATCAACGATTAAGAATCATTCTAGGGTTAAATGATCAATACGATTGACATTTAACCTAGTGCAAGTATTGCAGGAGGATCGATTAGCAATTCGATTGCTAATTAGCTTAATTTGATTAAGCCAATGGGTTAAGATTAAGTCTAATTAAATATGATTTAATTAGATTTATTTTGGGCTTGATGGATCAAGTCCAATTGGTTTATTGGATAAGCCAAGTGCAAGAAAAAACTAGTCCTAGTTCAACTAGGACTTGGGTCAATCTAATTTCTAATTTGATTAGAAAATTAAATCAGATTTAAATCTAATTTAATCTGATTAAATTAGATTTTTTAATTGAGTTAAGAACCTATTTTAATTAGGTTGATCTAATTTTGGTTTGATTTGGTTTGGGAAACTAAATTAAAACAAGTCATAAGATAGAATCCTAGTAAGACTAGGATTCCACCTTGCGCCACATAAGCCTTCCCCACGCCCTCTCTCTTATTCAACGCCAATCTCCACTTATTTTGTGTGACAAAAGCCCTCTCCCAGGTCTCTCCATGTTCACAAAAGGTTTCCTCTCTTCTTTCTTACATGGAAGTGGTTTGGATCAATCAAAAAGAATAAGTTTGGATTTCGAATTCTATGAGATAGAGTTTTAAAAATCCAAAACTCTTTCAATTTTGCTCTGAATTTGTCTATTTTTTTTTAGAATTTTTATGGCTTTTAGGGTATATATTGTGTACCTTTTTTTGATAATCCATGCATAAAAATATGGAGGAGGTGCTCAAGAGTTGGGCGCCCCTTAACTTGCCATGTTTGGATAAGCCTTGAACTAGTATTTGACCTAGATAAGGACTCTATCATATCTCTATCTAAAATGAGTTCTTCATGAAATTTTATGAATAGATAGAGATTTGAGAGAATTTTGTCATCCAAAAATCAGAGATAAAATACTTTTGGGTCGTGAAGATATAAAAGATACAAGTTAGGATGTCTAGAGAGAAAAATGTGAAGAAGAAGAGAGTCTTCTTCTAGGGTTTTTTGTTTTCATATCTTTCCTCCCTCCATCTTGAGTTTCCTGAGAGCATCTCAGATCTGAAACTCTTCCTTTTACTTTCCATCTTTGGAAGAGTCCAAATCAAGAAGAAGGAGGCACTTGATCAACCATCAAAGAAGGATCAGTGCAGTACTAGCATACTGTGCTGATTTCCTGAAGCAAGACTTCTGATCGAGATTCGTGGGCTCGTGTGGATGACTCCTAGAGGCCGGATGCATGTGCAGCTTGCAACATCATCCTTAAGCCCGGATCGGTGAGGTTAGAGCGTCTAACTTGCAAGGTAATAGATCTGATCTATTATTTTATACATACATTAGATGTGGTATAGAAACATGTTGATATGATCAACATGTAGTTCATGCTATATTTATATATTTTAATTTCTGATTTAATATTATGTAATAATCATGTAATAGGATCTTAGATCTAGAGATTCTCTGATTTTAGAAAATAAATTTTGATTTATTTTAGTCTTCCGCTGTATGATCTTGAAAAAGTTTCAAGATCTAACCCTGAAACCCTAGATCTGGTTCCTTCAGTTAGTATGCTAAAATCTGAAAATTATATTCATATTTTAAAACTTATTTTTATGCAATAAATTTAGATTTAAAATATAATTTTAGAATCTAAAATTTATATTTGTGCATGAAAATTTTTGTCATGAGAAAATCATAAATTAGGTCATGTAATAGGATTGCATTTAAGATTTTTTGTTTGGATCATATGGGTCTAACTCGATTAAGTAATTGATCAAATCAAGTCAAGTATTAATAAGAGTTAGATCAATTAAGTTAAAATCAAATAATTATTGTTGATCAAATTATTTGAATTCATATGTAGAATCGATTAACCTAAGGACCTAATTTGGCTCGCTGGTTTGAGCCTGATTCGTTAGAGCTAACCAATTCTGAACAATCGATCTATTGGTGTCTAAGGTAAGTTAATGAGACATGATTATTTAATTAATTCTGTTAGCTGATCTGATCAATTTATTGGTGTCTTAGGAAGGCAACTAGGGGACCCCATCGATTTCCACTTATCTAGCCAATTTAGAAGATTGGGTCTTGAATTAGGTTGCTTAGCGATCTAGTTTAGCCTATGCCAGTTAGATCAGTCATATGATAACTAATTAGCTGAGACTTAAATCTAAATCTCTTCATAAATATTAAGTTCATAGGTCTTCCATCATTGTAGTTGTGCAGGCATGCATCGGTGTTGATTGTTCTCGACTGGTTACAGTGGTTCAGTTGCATTGAAAACACGCAACCACTCTATTAGCAAAGAGTTGCTCCAGGGTAAGGATGGGGTTGGATCCAATAACTGTTAGGTGAGGGATCCAATGACGGTCTTGCACCTGCTTGTGAATGTGAGTCGGGCTTAACTAAGAAGTATGGGCAATAACTGCTAGGTGAGCCCACATGACTTAGAGACCAAGTTGCTGCAACATGTATAGTGAAGCATCTGGATAAAGAGTTGCCCATGAATTGATGTGCATGTTACCAATAACTGTTAGGTGAGGTGCATGTCATTGATGAGACCACAGCACCCACTAAAATTTCTTTATCACGTTAGGATTTTTGTTTCCTTTCTGGAGAGTAGAGGGATCTGATAAATTAGTGGGAGCCATTGTTTGCATCTTAAAGTCTCTAGAAGTAAATATAAATATTAAGTATAAAAGTCTAATTTGAATCTCTACTCTCGTAGTTTAACCACTATATCCGCCCCAAACCCTTTAGCCCGCATCCTTGAAATCAATCGATTGATTGGTACTAATTACAAAGACTGGCTAAAAACCTTAGGATTGTCCTGATCTCAAAAAAATTAAGTCATGTTCTCGACCAAGATCCCATAATGCTACCAAACCTACTACTGAGCAAAGAGCTGCTTTTGAGAAGTAGATGGATGAAGACAGTCGGATCAAGTGTTATGTACTGGCATCTATATCAAATGAGTTGTAAAGCCAGCATGAGCATATGCCCACTACTTGGGCCATGATCACTCACTTACAAGAATTGTATAGTGAGCAGAGTCATACTACATGCTTCGAAGTGTCTAAGAGACTCTTCAATCTGAAGATGCATGAAGGACAGTCTGTCCATGAGCACTGTATGACAATGATCAAGGATATTGGGAAGCTTGAGAAGCTCAGGCTAAAAATACAAAAAGAATTACAGTTGGATCTGATCCTTCAATCCCTTACCAGTTCATATAGTCAATTCATTGTGAATTTTCATATGAACAAACTTGACTACACTATTCTTGAACTCGTCAACATATTGGTCACTATGGAGGGTAGCTTGAAGAGTTCAAAGGGTACTGTTCTCACTGTGGAGTGGACCTCTTCCTCTAAGAGAAAGTATACTGGAAGGAAGAAGGTTGAATCCATGAAGAAGCAAAAGAAAGAAAGCAAGCCGAAGAAGGATGGTCCAAAGGCAACTCAGGCAAAGGGAAAGTGTTTTCACTGTCATGCTGAAGGCCACTGGAGAAGAAATTATCCTAAATACCTGGAGAGCCTAAAGACCAAAAAAGGTGATAAGCCTTTTGAAGGTATGTTCGTAATTGAATCTAATCTTACGGTTTCTTCTATTTTTAGTTGGGTATTGGACTCTAGCTCAAGTGCTCATATACGTAACTCAATGTAGAGTCTGATAGAATGTAGGAGGTTGAGAGAAGGTGACATGATCCTTCGGATCGATAATGGAGCAAAGGTTGCTGCAGAGGTCATTGGCACTTACCCTCTTCGATTACCATCTGGTGTTAGATTAGATTTAAAAGACTGTTATCACGTTTCTGTAGCTAGTCAGAATTTAATTTTCATATCCGTGCCAGTACAAGAAGGTTTTGAAATTTATTTCAATAAGGATTTTTATTTTATTTATTTACGAAATAAATTAGTTGCATGAGATCTTTTAATTGACAGTCTTTATCACTTACATGTTGACGCGAATGTGAATCTAAACGAGCAAATAGTGAGTGCTGTAGGCCAAAAGAGATCCAGAGATGGAATAAACCAGAAATACTTGTGGCACCATAAACTAGGCCATATTTGAGAGGATAGGATAAACAGACTGGAGAAAGATGGGATCCTTGGCTCTCTTAACCCAGAGCCATATCCAGCTTGCGAATCCTACTCTTGAGAAAAGATGGCCAAGTTGCCCTTTGTAAGATATGAGGAAAAGACCACAGAGCTACTTATCCTGGTACACACTGATGTGTGTGGGCCATTTGATGTGCAAACCAGGGATGGTTATTGTTGGGAATAGTATCCCAAAGCCAATCGTCAGCCTGTTGATGGTTGTGCTCATTTTTGGTATATGTACATGAATTATGAATTAATAAAAATTATTTTGATATTTTTCATCACAAAATATTTCATCTTCTAATGAACTCCTATGTTGTGGTGAAGTCCTTAGGACTATTTAGACTCGACAAAGGAGGATTTGTCATTTAGTCCTTAAATCTGTTCGCGACAAAATGATATGTTGTTACCAAAGACGACAATGTTTATCAAGCATAGGTCGTTGTGTGCCATATAGGTTGGTTGTCCTCTTAACCAATGAGTGTGGAGACACTGGTATGGCATACAGATGAGATGTAAGGGTACATCTGCACTGAACATGACTGACTCCGGAGCTATTTCTGTTGTCAAGATTTGCTCCGATGGAATATGGGTATAAATGTCCCTCCGACCTAAGACTGCCACGATGACTTGCAAGCAACTCACTGCACTTAGGCATTGGACTACCTGAATTTCTAATTCAGTGACGGAAGGCTGCTGGGTGTAGTCAAGTACTTGACTTGTCGGTGCATGTGTCAAGATGGGATTGACCACTCCAGTTTAAGAGCTGTGTACAGTCATGTTTCAATTTAGCAAAACCTTGGCCAGGGTAGTCCTTGTGAGGAGTCACAGGACTATTTGGGTTGAGCACGATTCAGATGATCTAATCAGGGTTGATAGTTTAATCCTGAGTCATCCTAAACACAGAGGTCAAAAGGATGAATTGTATAGTAACCATATTCACGTAGGTTCTGAGTATTGCGATTGCGACTATTCGACCTATCCGATCGTCGGGTACCATTGCTAGATGGTCACTTCGATTAGTACAGGAATTGGTTCCTGTGCTACCGGCTTAGGTTCGAACCTGCGGGGTCACACACATTAGAGGTTTCTATCTGATCTAATGACTGATGAAGAGTCTTAATGCTCGTGGACTATGAGTCCTACATGTCTGGGACTCTGTGATCAAGAATCAGGATTCTCTAATCATGAGTCCCACACATTTTGGGTACCGGGGTCAAGAGTCCCACTAGTTTGGGACTCTTCGATCAGGGTTACACATCGATGAATTTTGATGCCCGATTACCCATCGAATTTGGACTCAATATTTATGAGAGTTTTAATTAATGATTTGATCTTTAATTAACTCAATTTGATTGAGTAATTATTTTTAGATCAAGTCCAATTGAATTGGATTCAGTTGGGTTTGACCCGATTAAGTTAAGAGTTGACCTAATCGTCGAGATGGTTTGGTCCCTGATTTGATCAGGGGTTGGGCTTAATCAATTCTTGATTTGATTAAGATTTTATTGAGCCTAATTAAAGCTAATTTAGTTGGGTTTAAATTAGTCTAATTGGGCCTAACTTATTTGGTTTAATTAGGTTGGTTTAAATAATGAAACCATCTTGACCCATTCTCCCTGCGCCACCTCACTTCCATTGTGCCCATTTGAATTCACGAGAAGGAAGTTCTCATGAATTTTTTCTCATGCAAAGCCCTCCTCACGCCCTACTTTAATGTGCCAAATGAGTGGATAAGGATGATTGGTTGGCCATTCAAATTCAAAATAAAGTTTGAATTTGAATGAGCAACCAATCTTAGCACCTTGACCTTATCCGCTTTTAACGCCCCATTTATTACACGAGAAAATGTTTCTCATGAAATCACTCATGCACAAATTAAGCCATGCCCTCCTCTTCTCACGCCCTTAGTGGATAGGAATAAATTGGTTTCATTTGAATTCAAAATTGATTTGAATTCAATGTGCAATTACTCATCTTTATCCTCTCACGAGGATAAGATGTTTGACACTGTTTTAAAAGGAGGAGAAGAGTGGGGCGTGTGCAAAAAAAATTTTGGAGAGAAAATCTAGGTCTGCAAAATCCTTGTGTGTAAGGTGAAGGTCTATATCCTTCCGAGAGAAAAAGAAAGAAAAGAAAGAAAAAGTGTGCGCAGGGTTTTAGTGAGTTCTTCATGGTTTTAGCCTGGAGTTCGGGAAGTGAGAAGGTGAGCTACGAGTGTCGTGAGCCCACCAAATTTTAGGGAGATCTTCAACATCCTCTAAAGTTTGTTTCCTGATGATCCAGAGCATCCAAAGAATCGACAGACATCGATCGAAGGAGTTCGATCAACATCGACCGTCAAAAGGGCTCTACAACGAGCTAGCATTCATAAGGAGTCGATCAGATCGGGAGCTTCGTGTGGATGATCTATAAAGGTCAGACATACTGTGTGGCTGCATCATGATGATCAGCTCTCTCGACGATGATCAGATTGCGGCAATCTACTACCCGCACAAAGGTATTGTGTTCTGAACATATTACAATAAAGTGTTTACTGTTCAAATTCAAATTTCAAATTTAAATGCATGCATGCTATATATCATATTTAGATCCTAGTGTAGGATAAATTTATATTAATTAATTAGATTAATTAATATTTTTTTACTATAAAATTATAATTTTAAAAAAGTTTTAAAATTACCATTTTACCCCTACACTGAATTTCCCCACAAATGGTATCAGAGCTAGGTTCTAAGATATGATATATATATATTTGCATGCATAGATTAAGTTGTAATCTAAAAGTTTAAATTTGAAATTTAAAATTCAAATTTTAAAATTTGAATTTTGAAAGTTGTTCAAAATTTGAAATTCAAAAATTTGAAATTCAAAATTTAAAATTTAAATTTTGAAACTTAAAATTCGAAATTCAAAATTCAAAAATTTGAAATTCAAAATTTAAAATTTGAAATTTAAAATTTGATAGAAATTTTCAATTTAAAATTTAAAATTTAAAATTTAAAATTTGAAATTCAAAATTTTAAATTCAAAATTTTAAATTTTAAAATTTGAAATTTGAAATTTGTTTGAAATTTAAAATTCAAAATCTAAAATTTAAAATTTAAAATTTAAATTTTGAAATTGATATATTTAGATATACTTGATCCAAGTAGCAAGTAATCGAATTGGGTTGGTTGCCATGGCCGTCCGGTCATAGGAGAAAAGTAGGGTTTAAAGGCCCTCTCTTCCCATTTGATGGGGTCTCCTATGACGGTAGGGTGCCAATGCGATTATATCCCATGCAAATAAAGTAGCGAAAGGAATATTCATGATTTATTTAGATTGAGTTATTTTCTGTTATGTAATTAGCAATAGGATTGCTATTTATAAAATGAGTCAACATATTTGGTGAACAAAAAATAAAACCTTTCAAATTTAAAAATTATTTTTGAAATACCAAACCCTGACCCATCAGCCCAAATACTTAATTAAAAGAATTAAGTGTTGTCTAGTAGGTCTAGAATTATGAATTAAGACCTAAGACAATTGCATAAACTTGTGGGTCAATGGGTTAGATGGATTAGGTCCATAATTATGTTAGACCTAAGGTTAGCTTAAAGAAATGGACTAAATTAGAGTAATTGATCAAATCTAATCAAAAGTTGAATTAGATTAGGTCAAGGATACTCTAAACTCAACTCCAATAGTTGTAGTTGAATGGGTCCATGTCTTTAACTAGACCAAGATGGACTTAATTCATGGCTATGCGGTGGAACCCTATTTACTAAGTTGATCAAATTAAAACTAATAAACTGGTTGGTGTCTAAGGTAAGTTTGGCAGTTTGACCAGTGGTTTTTAAGCGGGAGCTACTTGCAGTGATTTAATCTCTGACGAGTTAATGGCTTATCCCCACCACTGATCTCACTTACCTGGCCAACCTGGTGAATTAGGTTTTGATTAGATCACTTGGTAATTAGGGCTCACCCATGTCATTAGGTAAATCAGTGTGACTGATTTAGGTGCTCCTAATGCCAGCTTTAATTAAATCTTTTTTAATCTGACTTGGTGAAGTTAGTGGGAGGATTGAAATTGACTGGATATGATATTTTCTTCTCATCTATCCTTTAATAAAATCCTCAAAATTATTAGGTCCCTAAAATGATTAAGTTATAGTGATAACTAAGTCATAGCCTCCTATTAAGTGAGTGATAATCAGTCCATTAGTTTAATAATCATTGGAGGCCCAAAGGCTTGGTGCTTATTGACTAATGGAATTATCATTCATAATATGATAATTTAGTTTGAGTGTTTCTGATGGTGGTCAGGTTGGCCGGCCAAAGTCGGGCCTGATCATTTATTGGTCCGATTCACCAAATCAAGTCATGTTAATGGTTGGACCTAACCAGATCTTTTCAGTAGAGGCCAAAGCCTACTGATTAGGTTCTGGGCCAAAATTAATTACTAGAAGTTATTTAGAGAAACAACTGGTTATGAATCTACCCATAGATACACATGGGTTGACCAACCAAAGTTGGGCTTGTGTATAGTCTATGTGGATTCTAGTAATAATTCCTTGAATTGGAGGTTGAGGCTACCAATTCATAAAAATACTGGGAGAAACTTTAGACTAAAGTCCAAGTCTTTAGTATTAATAATTTATGTACTAATATAGGTCTGGTTTTTCTTTATGCAGCTATGGCCACTACCCTATCGCTCTGCTCATTATTAGATAATGACAAGCTCATGGGACCTAATTTCGATAGCTGATATCGAAAATTAAAAATCGTTCTTGAGCATGAGTGGATCTTTTATGTAGTAACGGATCCGGCACTTGAGGAGCCAACCCTGAATGATAGAGGGACAGTCCGAGATACTTACCAGAAGTGGCTCAACGATCGCACCACTGTCTGGTGCATAATGCTGGCGGCAATGAATGATGAGTTCAGCCGCAGGTTCGAAAATGCCCAGCCATAGGAGATGCTTCAAATGTTGAACGACTCTTTTGGCATGCTTGACGATGTTGAAAGGCACAAAACTAGTTGTGCCATTTTCAATGCTCAGATGAGGGATGGAGCCTCAGTCACTGATCATGTACTGTACATGATCAAAATGATTGAGTGCCTAAGTAAACTGGGTTTTTCCCTGCATGAGCAGCTCGGTAAGGATGCGATCCTTAATTCTCTGCCCAAGTCCTTCCTTCCCTTCCTTACTCATTTTCGAATGACAAAGCCTGCAGTGAACTACCACGGCTTGTTGGGGTTGCTGCAGAACTTTGAGAAGGATCACCAGCTCCATAAGGAGTCGGTAAATTTTGTGGGAGGGTCTTCTTCTAGTCGTCGATCCTTTAAGAAAGGGAAGAAGAACAAGAAGAAGAAGAATAAGAAGGTGCAGCCGCATGCTAGGATGTCAGAACAAGGTCAGACCAAGAAGCACAAGCCTGACCAGAGCCAGGCGGAGTGCTTCTTTTGCAAGAAGCAGGGGCACTGTAAGAGGAACTGTCCTCTATACATTGCCTCACTGGATCCGAACAGGCCGAAGAAGAAGCAAGGTACTTATATGATAACACCTTGCAACTTTTTTATTTGTGATACTACTGCCTGGGTATTGGATACCGGAAGCCCTTACCATATTTGCAATTCGATGCAGGGTCTGCAAGTCAGTAGGAGATTTGATGAAGGCGAGAGATTCCTGAACATTGGAGATGGAAGTAAAGTTTCAGTTCTAGCATTAAGAATCATGAACCTTGTAATCAATTCTCGAAATATAATTCTGAGTGAATGTCACTATTGTCCAAGCTTTTTATTAAATATTATTTCTGTAGGCCTTTTGGCCATGTACGGTTATCAATTTTTAATAAAAGAAAATATTTGCAATATCATTTTGAATGGTGTTACAATGTTTGTTGGGCAACTTAATAATAGAATTTACTTTCTATCACAATCTGTTAATGTGGTTCAAACCTCTGGTAAATGCCCTAGAATAGATAATATGTCAGAAGTCTACCTTTGGCACTGTAGGCTACGTCATATCAATAAGAACAGGATAAATAGGTTGGCTCAAGAAGGAATTCTTGAAATAGGTGATTGTGAATCACTTCCAACCTGTGAGTCCTGTCTTCTTGGTAAAATGACCAAGTCACCTTTTACTGAAAAAGGTGAGCGAGCCAGTGAACTCTTGGGTCTGGTACATTCTGATGTATGTGGACCCATGAGCTCAAGTGCAAGAGGTGGATATTTCTACTTCATAACCTTCATAGACGACCTATCGAGGTATGGGTATGTCTATTTAATGAAGCATAAGTCAGAGTCGTTTGAAATGTTCAAACTATTCCAAAATGAGGTAGAAAAATAAACTGGAAAGTATATTAAAATTCTTTGATCTGATCGAGGAGGTGAATACCTTTCCAATGAGTTTCTGACATATCTTGGGGAGAATGGGATTCTCTCTCAATGGACTCCTCCTGAAACACCACAGCATACTGGTGTATCTGAAAGGAGGAATCGGACCTTATTGGACATGGTTCGATCCATGATGGGGTTTGCTGGTCTGCCGATCTCCCTTTGGGGATATGCGCTCGAATCGGCTTGTTACTTTCTAAATAGGGTTCTGAGTAAGTCTGTAACCAAAATGCCATATGAGATATGGATAGGATGTAAGCCAGTACTCTCGAACCTTAGGGTTTGGGGGTGTCCGGCTTATGTTAAACGTTTAATTACAGACAAGCTTGGACCTAGGTCTGACAAGTGTAATTTTATAGGATACCCAAAAGAGACCAAAGGGTATTACTTCTACCTAGCTGATGAGCAAAAAGTGTTTGTCAGCCTTAAGGCAATCTTTTTGAAAAGGGAGTTCCTTGGTGAAGGGACTGTTGCCTCTAAGGTCGAACTTGACGAAATTCGACAGGTGGAAAATCCGACGCAAGTTGCTGAACCTGAACCGGATTTGATTAGATCAGATCCGGAGCCCTTTTTTTAAGCACCCTTAAGGCGATCTAGTAGAGTACCACGTCAACCAAATAGATACTATGGTTTTTTGGTCCGGGACGACGATTCTATCAAACTTGATGAAAATAATGAGGATCCAATCACCTACATGGATGCAATGCAGAGACCTAACTTTGAGAAATGGCTAGAGGCCATGAAATTCGAAATGAAGTCCATGAAGGTCAACGATGTGTGGACATTGGTTGACCCACCCGAAGGAGTAAAACCCATAGGGTGTAAGTGGGTCTTCAAGAGGAAGAGGGGTGCAGACGAAAAGGTGAAAATCTATAAATCTCGTCTGGTTGCCAAGGGATATCGTCAACGTTATGGTATAGACTATGATGAGATATTTTCTCCTGTGGCAATGCTCAAATCCATTTGGATTATGCTTGCGATAGCTGCCCATCTGGACTATGAAATCTGGCAGATGGATGTGAAGACAGCTTTCCTAAACGGAGAGCTGGACAAAGAGGTGTATATAATACAACCTGAAGGATTTACATCCATAGATGAGTCTAAGGTGTGCAGGCTACAGAGGTCCATTTATTTACTTAAGCAGGCATCCCGGAGTTGGAACATACGTTTTGATACGACGGTCAAGATGTATGACTTCGTTAAGAATGGAGAAGAGCCCTGCATTTATAAGTGGGCTAATGGTCCAATAGTAGTATTTTTTGTATTGTATGTGGATGACATTCTCTTAATCGAAAATGATGTCCCTGCATTACAGGGAATAAAGATTTGGCTGTCGTCATAATTCTCCATGAAGGATCTAGGAGAAGCTTCGTACATCCTAGGAATGAGGATCTATAGGGATAGATCTAAAAGGTTGTTTGGCTTATCCCAGTCCACGTACATTGATACTATGCTGAAAAGGTTCAGCATGAAGAATTCCAAGAAAGGCTATCTATCGATAGGCCATGAAATTTCTCTCTCGAAGAGGGATTGTCCGACAACACCTCAAGAGAGAGAAGTATGGGTAGAATTCCATATACTTCGACAGTGGGATCTATCATGTATGCCATGATATGTACACGACCAGATGTGGCATACTCACTAGGGGTAGTGAGTAGATACCAATCTGATCCAGGAGAGAATCACTGGAAGGTTGTTAAAACCATCCTGAAGTATTTAAGAAATACTAAGGACCAGTGGCTTGTTTATGGTGAATCGGACTTGAGACTTATAGGGTTTATAGACTCTAGTTTTCAGTCTGATCATGATGATAGCAAAAGTGTGTCGGGATTTATTTTTACCCTTTATGGTGGGGCTATCTGCTGGAAGAGTTCCAAGCAGCACACAGTGGCTGATTCAGTTTGCGAGGCGGAGTATGTCGCTGCATCAGATGCTGCCAAAGAAGCGGTGTGGCTCAGAAAATTCATCACCAAGCTTGGAGTAGCACCCTCCCTTGTTGGTCCAGTTCTGCTCTACTGTGACAGCTCTAGAGCCATTACTCAGGCAAAAGATCCGAAGGCACACCAGCAGACGAAGCATATTCTGCGTCGCTACCATCTCATCCGAAAAATTATGGATTGAGGTGATGTCGACCTTCAAAAGATTGACGGAAAGAAAAATCTGGCCGACCCATTCACTAAAGCTATTACGGTGAAGGAGTTCGACAACTACAAGTTGAAGATGGGTATTAGATACTACACCGATTGGCTTTTGGCCAAGTGGAAGATTGTTGGGAATAGTATCCCAAGTCAATCATCAGCCTGTTGATGATTGTGCTCATTTTTATATATATACATGAATTATGAATTAATAAAAATTATTTTGGTATTTTTTATCACAAAATATTTCATCTTCTAATGAACTCCTATGTTGTGGTGAAGTAGTTAGGACTATTTAGACTCGACAAAGGAGGATTTATCGTTTAGTCCTTAAATCTGTTCGTGACCAAATGATACGTTGTTACCAAGGATGACAACGTTTATCAAGCATAGGTCATTGTGTGCCATATAGGTTGGTTGTCCTCTTAATCAATGAGTGTGGAGACACTGGTATGGCACACAGGTGAGATGTAAGGGTACATCTGCACTGAATGTGACCGACTCCGGAGCTATTTCTGCTGTTAAGATTTACTCTGATGGAATATGGGTACAAATGTCCCTCCGACCTGAGACCGCCATGGTGACTTACAAGAAACTCACTGTACTTAGGCACTGGACTATCTGAATTTCTAATTCAGTGATGGAAGGCTGCTGAGTGTAGTCAAGTACTTGACTTGTTGGTGCGTGTGTCAAGATGGGATTGACCACTCCAGTTTAGGAGCTGTATATAGTCATGTTTCAATTTAGCAAAACCTTATCCAGGGTCATCCTTGTGAGGAGTCACAGGACTGTTTGAGTTGAGCATGATTCAGATGATCTAATCAGGGTTGACAGTTTAACCCTGAGTCATTCTAAACACAGAGGTCAAAAGGATGAATTATATAGTAACCATATTCATGTAGGTTCTGAGTGTTGCGATTGCGACTATTCGACCTATCCGATCGTCGGGTACCATTGCTAGATGATCACTTCGATTAGTATAGGAATTGATTCCTGTGCTACCGGCTTAGGTTCGAACCTGCAGGGTCACACACATTAGAGGTTCCTAATCGATCTGATGGCATGAGGACTCTACGATCGTCGGGTACCATTACAGGAAGAGTGGGGTGTGTGCAAGAAAAATTTTGGAGAGAAAATTTGAGCATGAGGAATCCTTGTGTGCAAGGTGAAGGTCTATATCCTTCCGAGAGAAAAAAAAAAGAAAAGAAAGAAAAAGTGTGCGCAGAGTTTTAGTGAGTTTTTCAGGGTTTCAGCCTGGAGTTCGGGAAGTGAGAAGGTGAGCTACGAGTGTCGTGAGCCCACCAAATTTTAGAGAGATCTTCAACATCCTCTCAAGCACGTTTGCTGATGATTCGAAGCATCCAAAGAATCGACAGATATCGATCGAAAGAGTTCGATCAGCATCGACCGTCAAAAGGGCTCTACAACGAGCTAGCACTCGTAAGGAGTCGATCAGACTGGGAGCTTCATGTGGATGATTCGCAGAGGCCAGACACACTGTGTGGCTACATCACGATGATCAAACTCTCCCGATGGTAATCGAACTGTGGAGATCTACTATCCGCACAAAGATATTGTGTTCTGAACACATTACAGTAAAGTATTTACTGTTCAAATTCAAAATTCAAATTTAAATGCATGCATGCTATATATCATATTTAGATCTTAGTGTAGGATAAATTTATGTTAATTAATTAGATTAATTAATATTTTTTCACTGTAAAATCATAATTTTAAAAAAGTTTTAAAATTATCATTTTACCCCTGCACTAAATTTTCCCACAGTTATACCTACTTCATTAACTTTATCGATGATCTGTCTAGGTATGGATATGTGTATCTCATGAAACACAAGTCTGAAGCCTTTGAAAAGTTCAAAAAATTTAGATATGAAGTAAAAAGTTAGACAGACGAATCTGTTAAGATTCTTCGATCTGATCGAGGAGGTGAATACGTTAGTCAAAAATTTTTAAGATATCTTAAGGATAATAGCATAGTCTCTTAGTGGATCCCTCCTAAAATATCTCAGCTCAACGGGGTATCCGAAAGGAGGAACAGGACCTTATTAAATATGGCCCAGTCCATGATGAGCTTTACTGATCTACTTTTATTTCTTTGGGGACATGCCTTGTTAACTGTCATTCACTTATTGAATAGAATTCTATCAAAGTCTATTCCTACCATACCGTATGAGATATGGTTTGGTAAGAAGTTGAGTCTGGGCTATCTCAAGACTTGAAGATGTCCGACCTATGTCAACAGACAGATAGCGGATAAGCTAGAGGATAGATCAATTATAGCTTGCTTTATAGGGTATCCAAAAGAATCCATGAGATACTACTTCTACTTTCTACAAGATCATAATGTGATTGTAAGTCGAAATACCATATTCCTAAAAAAATAGTTTATCCAGGATGGCGGCAGTGGGAGGCTAGTGAAGCTCGAAGAGAAAGTCTCTGAAGAGCCCAGAGCTATAGATCCTCAGGAATCCGTAGTTCATGAGCTAGTAGATGATTTCCTCTACCACCTCGTAGATCTAGCAAGGTCTTCTGACCTTCTGAAAGGTACATGGGTATGCTTACAAAGAAAGTAAAGAAAATATTCTTTATAAAAGATAAAGGTCATAGTGATGATCCTAACACCTTTGACGAGGTGATGTCTGACATCGATTTTGAGAAATGGTTAGATGCTATGAAGTCAGAAATTGACTCGATGCACTCAAACCAAGTCTAAACTTTAGTGGATCCACCTGAGGGTATCGTACCCATTGGATGTAAATGGATCTACAAAAAGAAGATAGGTGCCGATGGTAAAGTAGAGACCTATAAAGTAGACTTGTGGCAAAAGATTATAGTCAGCGTGAGGGTATTGACTATCAAAAAACTTTCTCATCCATAGCTATGCTAAAATCCATCCGCACTTTGCTTGCTGTTGCGTCTTACTATGATTATGAAATCTAATAGATGGATGTGAAAACTGCTTTCCTGAATGGATATCTTGAGAAAGATATCTATATAGAGTAGCCTATGGGTTTCATATTCGATGATGGTGATCACAAAGTCTGCAAACTGTAAAGGTCCATATATGGATTAAAGCAGGCTTCTCGGAGTTGGAACCGTCATTTTGATGAGGCAATCAAATCATTTGATTTTATCAAAAATGAAGAGGAACATTGCATGTACAAGAGGATCAGTGAGAGTGCGATCACCTTTTTCGTATTATATGTGGATGATATTCTCCTTATGGAGAATAATATTTCCATACTGACCATGGTTAAAAGATGGTTGTCCAAGAAATTTTTCACGAAAAACCTAAGGGAAGCATCCTATATTCTCAAAATAAAGGTCTATAGGGATAGACCTAAATAGATGCTTGGCCTATCACAAAAGCTATACATAGAGAAGGTGCTGAAGAGGTTTAGCATAAAAAACTTCAAGAGAGGACTTTTACCTCTTAGGCATGGTATTAGTCTTTTCAAGATGATGTGTCTAACCACATCTGAGAAGATTTAGTGCATGAGTAGGATTTCTTATGCCTCGACCATAGGGAGACTCTTGTACACTATACTATGTACTCGACCTCATATTGTCCTTGCTGTGAGTGTCACGAGCAGATATCAGTTGAATCCAGACGAAGAGCACTAGGTAGCTGTTAAGAACATCCTTAAGTATTTAAGATACACTAAGGATTTGTTCTTGATCTTTGGAGAAAAGCTAAGGGTGGGAGGATACATGGATGCTAGAATATCTACATCAGGATGTATTCTTGTTTGATATATCAGAAGAATTCTAAATAATTAAATAATGGAGGCTGAGCATGTTGTAGATGTGTAGGATGAATTCTGACTCTAATATTAGTTGTAGAACTAGATGTCATGCCCTAACACAGTACTGTAAAGACAATGGCACCATAGTCCTAGCTAAGGAGCCCAAGATCTCACCAAAAGTCCAAGCACATATAGCAGCAGTGTACGTGACTACCTCATATCGAGGTGCGAAGAATAGACTCTATGGACAACGTGACAGACCCACTGACTAAGCAGTTGAGCCAACCAAAAATGAAAGTCCATCTTAAAAAGATGGGACTTAGATTTGTGGCCAATTAGTTTTAGTCCAAGTGGAAGATTGTTAGATGTATGTTCTAGAAGTCAATATGACTGACACATTATAAAAATTTTAGAGTATAATTTTATACTTAATATACTGATATGATCAATAAAAAGATAATTTTTTTTTCATTTAAGTGTGATGTATCCTTGAATCATCCATAGAATTAGTTTCGATACATATTCTCAAAGTGTTAAGAATTAGAGACATGTATTTAATTTCTAAATACTTTCGATCATAAGATCATCATGAGGATGGTGATAGATCCAGATAGATTGGCACACAAATTACTTTCTTTGGGATAGATGAGTCTCTAGTCTATTGTATAGAGACACAGGACGACAAGTGCGGGTGGTTATTAGAGAACAACTAGTACTGAGCATGACCATATGAGAGATCACTTGGATTTCTATTCAATCATCAGTGATTATCTCGATGTTGTAGTTGTATGATTGATTTTTTGACTTGAGATGGTACTGCTACTCACAGTGAGGCTGCTAAAGTTTGACTGACATATAAATATGGGTCTCAATGAGCCCTTGCAGTGGATATTGACGACAGTTGATCTACTGTAGGAGTGGGGTATGCATCAAGATAAGATCTATCGATCTTGATAGAGTGGAGTAGTCCTATAAAATTTGAAAGACTAAGTCCAAGAATCTATGACCATAGTAGTGTGATTGATAGAAATGAGTTTTCATAGAAGTCACAACTGGACTTGAGATAATCAAATCTATCATATGATTGATGTTGAGGTTTGATGATTTATCCATGACCTGCCATCTAGTTAGGACTCATGATAGAGGGACTGAATCATATATTAACTACACCTAGAGGTTCATTTCAGTTTTACTGGGTTGCCACTACAGACTGCTAGGTGTCACTGATAGATTGTGAGAGCTCACTAAGATCATTCTGAATCGACAATCCTTGCTGAGTTAGAGTGGAATTATTCTAATCCATTGAAAAGAATTTCAATGATACAATGATAGAGATCATTGTATATCTCAATACCCAATAGAATTGAACCTATGTGATCACACAACAAAGAAATTAGGTCTGAAATAAGTAATTGAGCTTATAAAGTATCAATTGGGTTTAGAAAAATTCATTGGGTTCATGATAACCTTGCTAGCATATGGTTGGACTCAATTCTTCTTTTCATTGAGATTACATATTTGATAAGATAATTTTAATTTTATTACCTGCTAATAATCTATATTAATTAGATTCATGAGACTCCAATTTTTAGGTGTCTAAGGTTATGTATCATATTAATTAAGTGTGCAAGTCCCTAATTAATTTTTTTGATAGTTATTTATGGGCGCCACCTTGATTTGATCAAGTTGGACGTGTCCATTGATTAGAGGACTTTTAGTTCTCTTATGGGACATCTCTTGGGTGTATTTTGGGGTATCTAATTATGGGTGTAAGGGCTCTAATTGTTAGTACCTAATGGGTTTCCTAATGTAAGTTGAATAACTTAAGTTAATAAAAATTCTAATGCAAGTAGAACTTATATTATGAGATTGAATAAAATTCAATCCTAATGCCTATTTAAAGAGATCTCTCCTAAGGTCCCTAGAGTATCCAAACTAGCAGTCCCTCACACCCAAAGGCTCTCCCTACGCCCTCTTTTCCTCTCCTTTTCTTTTCTTTTAGGCATTCTACATGCCCATCCCTTGGGATGCGAGTCCCAAGGAGTTTCATGCCCAAGGTGTTGGGCGACCCATAATTTACTAGTTGCTGGTATTTTATAGCAGTACAAAAGAAAGAGAAATAGTAGAGAAGAGGAGAAGAAGAAGATCAAGGAGAAAGATCAAGCATTGATCGCGATCCAGGCTTCGTTCAGATTCAGCAAGCTAAATTTTAGAAAATCAAAATTCAGATTAAAAAAGGCTATTCCAAGCTGATCCTAAGTGGATACTCGTAGAGGTCAGATACTTATATGACTAAGAGAGAATCTCTTCTCTTTCAAATCTAGATTTGAAGAAAAAGATTGCAAAATAGGTATGTGATTTGATCACAATCTGAATTCAGCATATATCAATTTCAGCATATGAGATAGATCCATGCGGTTTTATGCTTTCATACATGCATAATTCAGATTAAAAGTATTTTAATCTTATTCTCTACTGTGGTATTTAAAAAATAAAATTTTTGAAACATATATGCATACACTAAACTCTGAATTCTAATAGTTATGTGCCATATGAGTTGGTTGTCCACTTAACCAAAGAGTGTGGAGACACTGTTATGGCATACAAATGGAATGTAAAAGTTTATTTGCATCGAATGTGATCATTTGTCAAGTACTCTACTGTTAAGAGTAGCTCGTGAAGGGTATAGATATAAGTATCTCTCAGATCTGAGATCACCATGATGATTTATAAGCAAGTCAATGTACTTTAGTATCAGACCATCTGAGTTTCTAACTCAGTAATGAAAGGATACTAGGTATAGTTAAGTACTTATCAAGTTGGTGTGTGAGTTAAGAAGGAATTGACCCCTTTGAATTAGTAGGAGATATGCATAAGTGTATTTTAATTTAGTAAAAATCTTGATCAAGATAATCTATATGATAGATTTGAAAGGTTGAAATATAATGTGGTCAACTTTTTTAGGATTGACAATCAAATTCTAGGTCACCTTGAGCATTAGAGTCAAAGGGATGAATTATACGGTAACCATATGCCAGTAGGTTCCAGAATGTTGCTTTAAAATTTTTGACCTATCCAGACATCGGGTCTCATTGCTAGATGGTTAAATTGATTAGTATAGAAAGTTATTCTGATACTACCGACTTAAGTTCGAACCTATGGGGTTACACATATTAGAAGATTTAGTTAGATCTGATGATTGAAGAGTTCCATTAGATTGTGACTCTGGTGAGGAGTCCCACTAGGACTGGGACTCTAGAGGAGAGTCCCACTGGATTGGGACTCTACCATAAATAGAGAATTAATTAATAATTAGATTATTAATTGATTTAATTTGATTGAGCAAAGAGCTTTGGATCAAGTCTAATTGAATTAGATTCAGTTTGACTTAGACTGTGTTTAATATGATTAAGCTTGATTACAAGAAAAATTTGATCATGATTTGATCAGGACTTGGACTCAGCTAATTTCTAATTGGGTTAGAACTTTATTGAGATAATTGAATTTCTAATTGGATTAGATCCATTTCTATCATTGGATTGAAATCAAATTTGATTTAAATTAAAATTAAATTAGAAATGAAGAGTCCCAATCGACTGAGACTCTATCCTTATCTCTTGTGTCACACCTGAACCCATGCCCATATCTCAATGCCAAATTAGATTAGCTTGAGCCTTTTGGCATCAAAAGAGTGGACCCAGTAAGGGTTGGTGGCAATGGGTGGTGACTCATAATCTTATCTTCTACCTAATTCGAATGCGAACTGAATTAGAGATAAGGTAAAAACATGAAAAAGAAATTTTCAAACAAGGAAAGTTGTTGGCACCTAATTGATTTTTTTCTTAATTTTAATGAGGTGTTTTTTAGTGTGTGAGATACCAAATTTTCTCTTGACACCAAAGAGCATTTTCTAGAAATTTTGGGATGCCCAAAAAATTTGTTTTTGGCATGGACCATGTGGCGGCCTTCCCTTGGATGAAAACCTTGACCCTAGTCTATAAAAGGGTGGCTCCTCTCTTTGGCATCACATATATTGGTTTTCTTACTGGTTTTTATTTTTTTAGAGCTCATTCTCCTCCTCCAGATCTCTTCAGCCTTTGGAGCATCTAAGGCCCTTGAAGAAGAAAGAAGAAATCAGCCTCTGAGTTCCTTGCAAGCTAGCACTTCCAAAGATCCTGATCTTCATCGATCTTTGCATGGACTTTCTATAGAGGTCAGATGACTTCGTGTGACTGTGAGTAATCTGAGGGAGATCCTCTCCAAGTTTGGACCAGAAGAGATCAAGAGACTTCAGTTTGGTAATGCTTTCGATACTTTCTTGATCATGTATGTTAGATCTAATGGTTAGATCTTTATGGCAGCATCGATTAGATTTATGCAAGTTTTTATGTTCAGATCTAAAGTGCATCTTAGTTCATATTTTTTATTATGGCATGGTAGTCTAGATTAGATCTTATGCATGTAATTTAGATTAAATGATTTAATCTTACTCTTTTGCTGCATAAAAATTTTAAAATTACATACATAACACTACTTATCTTTCCTTCAATCAGTTTTAGAGCCATGGTTATTATGATATGATATATTATACCTTTAGATCTGATTTTATGATGTTAGATCAGATTATTTATGATTTAGATTAGATCTAAATGTGTTTATCTTTAGATCTGATTTTTATTCTGTTAGATTAGATGTTTTGAGTAGCAAAGTACTCGAATTAGGTAATCATCAGGCCATCCGATCATAAGAGAAAGTAAAGTTACACGACCCTCTCCTCCCATTTAATGAGGTGCTCTTATGGTTTGTAGGGGTGCCATTGTGAGGTCCCATGAAGAAGAAAGTAAAAAAAGAAAAATATACTTTCTTGCAAAACCCTAGATCATGAAACCCTAAGATTGTTGTATGTGATACAAGTTGCAAAGAAATTAGTTACATCTAATCTTGATTAATCAAAATTATTTTGATTTGAAATTATAAAAAATTTAAATTTATTCTAAATAATTTTATGATTTAATATAAAAAATTTATATAAAAAATTATTTCAAAACCTAAACCATGTTGATGCAAAAATTTAATTAAGAATTAAGTGTTGGATTGATTAGATCTAGAATGTTAGATTTGTGCCCTAGAAGCCAATTATTGGCTAATACATTATGTAAATCCAAGGCTTAAATTTGTACTTGTAATCTTTTTATTATCAATAAAATATTTTTTTATTTCAATCATATTTATGTATCCATGATTTATTCAAAAAATTAACAAAAATAATTTTTGTATATTCTTAAAGTATTAAAAATTTGAGACATATACTAATTAGTGGTTAATTTCTAAATTCTTTCGACCAAAAAGATCATCATAGTGATTAATCCATTTGAGATCGGTGCATGATTCACCTCTCTTGTGGGCAAATGAGTCTCGGGTCTGCAGTGTAGGTACACTGGGGTGAAAGTATGTGTGGTTGTTAGAGAACAACTTGCACTGAACATGACCAACACGAGAACCACATGGATGTCTACTCACTCATCAGTGATCTTCTCAATACTACAGGGGTGTGAGTAGTTTTTTGACCTACAGTGCCATTGGCTATTCGCAACGAGGCTACTGGATTTGACTGCATGTTCTTTTGATCCCTAGTCATTCAGATCCTTGCTGTGTAAGTTGGCTTCAGTAGGTTCAGATTCACTGCTTGGAGTAGGATGCACCTAGATGGAATCTATCGATCTTGATAGAAAAGAAGAAGTTCTATATGATTTGTGAGACTGAGTTCAGAAAGTCTTTGGCCAAAGCAAGTATAAATATTAAAAAAGAGTTTCCACGAGATTCATAAATGAACTCAAGTTGAGCCAATCTAGCATATGACTGACAATGGGATCTGATGATTTCTCCATGACCTCTGTCAAGTCGAGACTCACGATAAAAGGACTAAATCTATGATAACTGTATCTTGAGATTTATACTTTCATTCTACTGGGTTGTCACTACATACTGCTAGATGTCACTGGTAGATTGTGAGACTCATTGGACGTTGTCTTGATGATCGATAACCCTCGAAGGATAGAATTGAAAATATTTCAATCCATCAAAAAAATTTTTGATGATATTATGATAAAGATCATAATATATCTCACCACCAGATAGAATGAAACCTATAGGGTCATACATTAAAGGATTTAATCTCAAATTTATCAATTAGACTTATGTAGTTTCAATTGGATTAGAATTTATTGAAGTCCTATTAGGTTTATGAGAACAATGCTAGCACATGGTTAAACCTAATTCTTCTCGAGACATCAATTTGATCAAGTCCATAGCCTTAAACCTAAGTTAAATCCATTTGAGTTTAATTGGGCTCTTAATTGTGAGCCCAAAAGGATTGGATAATGTCAATAAGTTGGCATAAATTATTTTAACATTATCTTTTCATTATCTCCTAATTATCTCTAAGTGGTGTGTGGAATAAATGGGAAGAAAGGGTGGCACCTACCTTCATTCTTGGCAGGACCTTGGGTGCCAACGTATGAATTATATGAGAGGGGCTCACCTCCTCTTATGTGGCATGATGTGGAGGAGAGAGAGAGGAGCCATGCCACCTCTCATGGACCAAGAAACCCTAAGGGGTGCCAAGTGTTGGCACTCCATCTACCTGCTTCCTATGACATGAGGCGCCCAAATCAGATTGGGGCACCCCATGTGCCTGCCAAATGAGGATGATAATATGCCAATTATATCTAATTTTTATTAAAAAAAAATCAGATTAAAAAAGGTAGAGTATTCTTATGAGATAAGGATGTACCTTTTTAAGATAATTGGATTTCTCTTTTGAGTTAAGATAGAGCTTGTATAAAGAGAAGGTCTCTAGGGTTTCTAAGAAGAAGAAGTTTGTGAAACAAAAAGTCTCCCTCTCCCTTCTCCATGCCTCCCCTCCTTCCTCTTCTCCTTCATATGCCCAAGGGTTGGGCATCCTATCTTCCACATGCCAAGAGTAGAGGTACTGTCCATCTTCAATGAAGAAAGTAGAGAAAAGACTGCAGATCAAGGAAATAATCCCACGGTCTAGATCAAGGAGTTGATCGAGATTTTTAATGCTGAGATTCTACTTAGAGAAAAAGAATCTACTACGAGGAGATCAGTTTGAGATTGATCCCGAAGGATACCTATAGAGGTTGAATACATGTGCGGCTCAAGCATCTACGAATCCGTGATCATCGTTAGTGGTGAATATCTACTCGCACTAAGATATCGAGATTTGATCTCATACTTATTTTTAAATTTTAGATTATATGAATATTTTTCTTCTGGGCTTGGGTAGGATTAGATATGATCTTATGCATGTAGGGTTAAAGGGTTTAACCCATTTATTTTCTGCTACGTTCAAAAGAAATTTTTGAAACTATGCATGCTGCCTACCCAGTTTCCTAACGCTGGTATCAGAGCCACAAGTTTGTTTTTGAAGACATATGTTATCTGATTTTTGTCTTAGATCTGAAGGTTTTAGTGATTTAAAATCGATCTTGTGCTGATATAAGATTGTCCTGGTATAGGATTTATCTCCTATATTGAAAAGGTTATCCTAGCACAAGATTGATCGATTTTGAAAACTATTTTCAAAGAAATTAAATCAATCTATTAAATTTGAAAATTTACATATGTGATATGTCTAATTATAGTTTTAGATCTGAAATTTAATGTATATATGATGTATGTTTAATTTAGATCTGAAACTACATATATGTGATATATGACATTAGGTTTAGATCTGAAATAGTTTCAAGATCATAAGCCACTAATGCATGCAATGTAATATAATCTTAAAAGTTATTTTTAGATCTGAAATTATGATGTTGCTGAAGGGAAGGAAAATAGTTTCCCTCTGGGATGTCCAGGCTGGATCAAAATTTTTTTTAATATTCTACTTATTTAATGATCAAATTCTTACTTAAAATACAGTGGAACCAGAGATCAAATCTCAAATTATCTGATATAAACCTTCATAGAGGTCTGGATGTACAGACCCTCTACTTCGCATGCACATCAGACGTTGTAGAAAAGCAAGAGAACTCCAATCCAATTGGCTTAGCAACTCAATCAATCGAGGGATAAGATGTGCTAGTGTGACACCTCACACTAGCAGATGGGATGCCCAAAGAGATCCCATGCCCAAAGGAAGAGGGGCGGCAACAAGGGGAGAGGCTAAAGGGAAGATAGGACCTCTCTCTCTTCCTTCGCCTCTCTCCCTCTTTTCTCTTCTCTTAATTTGATTTGTTTGCTATGCTATTACTATATTTTTGCTTATAGGTAGAGACCCTCTCTATTTTTAGATGATTCTCATGATCCAATAAGATTAGGACTCCTAATTCAAATCTGATTTGAATTGATCCAATACTCCTAATTCATATAACAATCAACTTGCACCCAATCTCTCACCTAGTTGGGATATCCCAAATAAGCACCAAATCAGGTTTTTATCATGCTTCTTGAGGGGATATTCCCAGTGCAAGTAAGAATACACATATCTCATCCAAAATAGGTCCAATTCGAATCCGATTTGAAGTTGGTTCGAAATAATTTTGAAAGACTGTCAATTCCAAACTCTTTAAAACTTTTGTACCAAGTCTAACTTAGATTTTGGACTATTTAAGTCAAATTAATTTAGATCTAATCTAAAATTAATTAGTACTTAAATCTAATCTTTCATATATTTCATGAATCATAGATCAGAAACTGTTCATCTCTGGGATCGAACTTGAACCTCATGTGTAGTGCTAGCTAGATATAGTCGACTCTTTAATCCCATTTGACCCATAACTTAATTCTCAATCAAGTTAGCTTATATGTTTTATCAAGTTAAGTACTTTCAAATTGGACATATAAACATAGGTCAATTCTTTCTTACTTTGTCTAACTTGTGTGCGTGACTCCTTAGGTTCAAACACTAAGCCGGTAGTACAAGAACTAATTTCTGCACTAATCGAGATACCATCTAGCAATGATTCCTAATGTCTAGAACGGTCGAATTATCGCAAAAAAATATTTCAGAACCCATACACATGGTTACCGCGTAATTAATCTTTTTGACCCTAAATGCTCTAGGATGGTCTCAAGTTAACTGTCAATCGAGATTGCTTCATCCGCATTGTATTTTAATATTTCAAATCCATCTGATAGATTACCCTGACCAAAGCTTTACTAAATTAAAATATAATGATACATCACTTTAATAATCTGGAGGGATCAATCCCATCTTGATCCACACATAGACTTCACAAGTATTTGACTGTACCCACTAGTCTTCCGTCACTGCATTAGAAATTTAGGTAGTCCAGCACCAAAGCACAGTAAGTTGCTTGCAAATCACTATGGTGATCTTTGGTCTGAAGGACACTTACACCCATATATTTCGCGAGTAGCTCTTGACAGTAGAATGCTCAGCAGGTAAGTCATTTGTTCAGTGATGATGTACCCTTACATCTCACCTATATACCATACCAGTATCACCACACTCCTTAGTTAAAAAGATAACCAACCCATATGGTAAATAATGACCTCCACTCGATAAATGTTATTATCTCATAATAACATATCATTTGATCGCGAATATATTTAAGAACTATATAATAAATTCTCTCTTTATCGTACACTAGCATAGTTTTAGGGACTTCATCACAATATAAGAGTTCAAAGAAGATGTTACTTTGTGATGAAAAATATCAGAATAATTATTATTCAATTGATCAATAATTCATATACAAGGATGAACTCAATCATCACATGATTGATTTTAGGACATAATTCCCAACAACTTCCACTTGGACTAAAGTCAATTAGGACAGTATCTTATATCCATCTTCCATTTGAAATTATCAAACTCTTTAATCTCGAGAGCTTTAGTGAAGAGGTCAGTTAGGTTCTCCTTTTCGTTGATCTTCTGAAGCTCGATGTCACCTCGATTCACAATCTCTCGCATCAAGTGATAACGGCGTGGAACATTACAGCATCCGATGCAGTAATGTATTCCACTTCGCATACAGAATTGGCCATAGTATGTTGCTTGAAACTCTTTCAGCAAACAACTCCTCCATTCAAGGTAAATACGTAGCCTGACACACTTCTGCTATCATCACAATCTGATTGAAAATTGGATTCAATATATCCCATAAGTTTCAGATCAGAGTCTTTATAGATAAGCCATTGATCTTTAGTATTTCTCAAATACTTAAGAATTACTTTCACAATCTTTCAATGCTTCTCACTTAGATCAGATTGGTACCTACTTACTACTCCTAGTGAATAGGCCACATCTGACCTCGTACATGTCACAGCATACATGATAGATCCCACTATCGAAACATATGGTATTTTACTCATGGGCTCTCTCTCCTCAAGAGTTATCGGACAATCCTTCTTAGAAAGAGTAATTCCATGGCCTATCAGAAGATAGCCTTTCTTAGAATTATCCATGTTGAACCACTTCAACAAGGTATCAATGTATGTGGATTGGGATAGTCCAAGCATCCTTCTAGATCTATCCCTATAGATCTTCATCCCAAGGATGTAGGATGCTTCTCTCAAGTCCTTCATGGAGAACTGTGATGATAACCACAGCTTCACACTCTGTAAAATCGGGATGTCATTTCCTAATAACGGTATGTCATCTACATACAGCATAAGAAAAATAACCACAAAATTGAAAGTCTACTTGTAGATGAAAGACTCTTCTCCATTTCAAATGAAGCCATATATTTTAATCACCTTATCAAAATGCATGTTCCAACTCTTCGATGCTTGCTTAAGTCCATAAATAGACCTTTTCAGCTTGCACACTTTCGACTTGTCTGTAGATGTAAGCCCTTCAAGTTGTATCATATACACCTCTTCTTCCAGTTCTCCATTAAAAAAAGTGATTTTGACATCCATCTACCAAATCTCATAATCTAAGTATGCAGCGATAGCAAGCATAATCCGAATGAACTTGAGCATTGCCATAGGAGAGAACGTCTCATCATAGTCAATACCATAATACTGACGGTAATCCTTGGTAACTAGACGGGCTTTATAGATCTCTACCTTCCCATCTACTCCTCTTTTTCTCTTGAAAATCCATTTACGTCGTATAGATTTTATCCCTTCAAGCAGATCAACTAGTTTCCATACACTATTGATCTCTATGGACTCCATCTCAAACTTCAAGGCCTCAAGCCATTTTTGAGAGTTGGGCCTTTGCATGACCTTTATATAGGTGATCGGATCCTCATCGTTCCCATCAAGTTCAATGGGATCACCGTCCCGAACCAAAAAATCATAGTATCTGTCCAACTGATGCGGTACTCTATCGGATCTCTTTAATGGTACCTCTACTGACTTTGAATTCGATTCACCAATCAAATTCAATTCTGTGTGTGTTGGTCCTCCCACCTCATGAACTTCATCAAGTTCAATTTTACAGGCATTAATTCTTTCACCAAGAAACTCCTTTTTCAAAAAGACTGTCTGGCTGCTAACAAACACCTTTTATTCTGCAGTGAGGTAGAAGTAGTACCCTTTAATTTTTTTTGGATATCCTACAAATAAGCATCTATCAGACTTTGATCCAAGCTTATCTATCTTTAAACACTTGACATCAGTTGGACATCTCTAGACCCTAAGGTGTAAGAGCACTGACTTACGCCCAAGTCCATATCTTATATGGAGTTTTATCGACAGACTTGCTAGGCACCTTATTCAAAATGTAGCAGGCAATCTCTAGAGCATATCCCCAAAAGAAGATTGACAGATTGGAAAAGCCCATCATGGATTGGACCATGTCTAATGAGGTTCGATTCTTCTTCTCAGACACACCATTATGTTGTGGTGTTCTAGGAGGGGTCCATTACGAGAGAATCTCATTCTCTTTGAAATATGTCAGGAACTCACTGGTGAGGTATTCACCTTTTCGGTCTGATCAAAGGATCTTAATACTCTTTTTAGTTTATTTCTCTACTTCAGTATGAAATTGTTTGAATATTTCAAATGATTCTGACTTATGCTTTATAAGATAAAAATACCCATACCTCGATAGGTTGTCTGTAAATATAATAAAGTAGTAGTATCCTCTTCTGGTACTTATATTCATAGACCCGCAAACATTAGTATGTATTAGACCTAGGACATCGCTAGCTCTTTCACCTTTTCCTTTAAAAGGTGACTTAGTCATCTTACCAAATAGATAAGACTCATAGGTAGGCAATGATTCACAATCATCTATCTCAAGAATACGTTCCTTGATCAATCTGTCAATCCTATTCTTATTCACATAACCAAACCTATAATGCCAAAGGTAGGATTCACTGACATTATCTATTTTAGGACATTTACTGACTGCGTACATTACACTAACAAGCTGTGATATTATGTATATGTCATATTTTAATTATCTACGTATAATTGTAGTATCATTCATAATGATATCACAAAAATCATCTTTTATTATAAACTTGTAACCATGTTTGGCCAAAAGGCCTATAGAGATGACATTCATCATGAAAGAGAGACAATAATGACAATCATCCAATATGACACTACTGAACTCGAAGACAAGCTGCAAAGTTTTCAAGGTCAGAATTGGAATAAGGCTTCCATCTCCAATGTTAAGGAACTACTCGCCCTCTTAAAATTTTCTACTTACCTGTAGTCTCTACAATGAATTGCATATATTAATAGAACTTTCGATATCCAATACCCAGATAGTAGTATCACAAATAGAGAAATTACAAGAGGTTATCATATAAATACCTTGTGAAGCAACCACTTGCCTCTTTCTCTTGTTCTTAGGCCTGTTTGGGTCAAGGGTGGCTATATAAGTAGGACAATTTCTTTTCCAATAACCCAGCTTTTTACAGAAGAAGCACTCTACCTTGCTCTTGTCAACTTTTAATGTTTTGCTTTACTTGGGATCGACAGCATGAGATTTTTGTACTTTTTTCTTCTTTTCTCTCTTAGAGGATCGACGTCTTGCAGATGAACCTCCCACTAAATTCACTGGCTCTTTCTAGAGCTGGTGATCCTTCTCAAAACTCTACAGTAACCCTAGCAAACCATGGTAGGTTACCGCAGGCTTCATCATTCTATAATGACTGAGAAAGGGTAGGTAGGATTTCAGTAGCGAATTGAGGATAGCATCCTTGCCTAATCATTCATGCAATGAAAAGCCAAGTTTGCTAAGGCATTCAATCTGCTCAATCATATACAATATATGATCGATGACTGAAGTTCTCTCTTGCATACGGGCATTGAATACTGTGCAGAAGATTTTATATCTCTCCACACACTCATAAGTGTTGAAGGACTCATTCAACATTTGAATCATCTCCTCAGACTGCGCATCCTCGAACATACGACTAAGTTCATCATTCATAGCTGCCCTCATCATGCAACGTACAGTCTTGCGGTCATTAAGCCACTTCATGTAAGTGTCTCTCACGGCACGAGAAGCATTGGCTGTAGATTCTTCAGGTGCCTGATCCATAAGGACATATAAAATCTTTTCATGCTCTAACACGATCTTCAATCTTTGATACGAGCTATCGAAGTTGGGTTTGGTGAGCTTGTCACTATCCAATAGCAAACGGAGGGATAGTGTGTTAGCCATAACTGAAAGAAGAAAATACTAGCCTATTAGTATATGAATTATTTTTAATCTTGAAGACATAGATTTTAGTCTAAAGGTTCTCCCACCATTTTTAATGAATTGGTAGCCTCTACCTCCAACTCGAAGAATTACTTTAATTTCTTAGCGGGTACTAGAATCCACATGAATTGCATTCGGGCCCGAGTGTGGCTCGACCAACCCATGTATCCATGGGTAGGTTCATAACCAATTGTTTCTCCAAACAACTTGTAGCAATAAGTTTTGCCCCAAGTGTCCCTTTCACAGACATGTGGCACCTCTACTAAAAATCCTGATTAGGTCCAACCATTAACATGACACACCAAGTATATCCAACAAACGGATGTTCAGGCCCAAGTTGTTGGGAAATATGTCCCAAAAGCCAATCGTCAACCTGATGATGGTTGAGCAACTTTGTATTCTAATTGATTTATTAATAAATAAAATATATTTTTGGTATTTTCATCATAAGTTTTCATCTTCTAATGAACTCCGTTGTTATGATGAAGTTCTTAGGATTATTTAGGTTTGATAAAGAGAGGATTTATCGATTAGTCCTTAAAACTGATCACGACCAAATGATGGGCTGTTAATAAGAATGATAGCTTCTATCGAGCATAGGTCACTGTAGGCCATATGGGTTGGTTGTCCTCTTAATCAAGGAGTGTAGAGATACTGATATGGCATACAGATAAGATGTAAGGGTACATCATTATTGAACGTGACCAACTCCAGAGCATTCTGCTGTCGAGAATGTCTCTAATGGGATATAGGTATAAGTGTCCCTTAGATCTGAGATCGCCTCAATGACTTGCAAGCAACTCACTATGTTTGGTACTGGACTAACTGAATTTCTAATTCAGTGATGGAAGGCTTTTGGGTACAGTCAAGTACTTATGAAGTCAGAGTGTGATCAAGATGAGATTGACCACTCCAAGAGTTGGAGAAGAATGAGTCGCTGTATTTCAATTTAGCAAAACCTTGGCTAGGATAATCCATCAAATGGATTTGATATTTTGAAATACAATGTGGACAACCTGATCAGAGTTGATAGTTGAACTCTAAAATATCCTATGAGCATTTTGGTCAAGGGGATAAATTGTATGGAAACTATATCCGCATAGATTCTAAAGATGTTGTTCTACACATTCGACCTATCCGATCGTCGGGTACCATTGCTAGATGGTCACTTCAATTGGTACAAAAATTTATTTTTATACTATCGATTTAGGTTTAGACCTATGAAGTCACACACATTAGAGTTCACGATCTGATCGGATGGTTGATCAATGATAAAGAATTATTCTAGGATTAAACGATCAATACGATTGACATTTAACCTAGCGCAAGTGTTGCAGGAGAATCGATTAGCAATTTGATTGCTAATTAGCTTAATTTGATTAAGCCAATAGACTGAGATTAAGTTTGATTGAATATGATTTAATTAGATTTAGTTTTAACTAGATTGGATCAAGTTCAATTGGTTTATTGGATAAGCCAAGTGCAAGGAAAAATTAGTCCTAGTCTAATTAGGACTTGGGTCAACCTAATTTCTAATTCGATTAAAAAATTAATTTAGATTTAAATCTAATTTAATCTAATTAAATTAAGTTCTTAATTAGATTAAGATCTATTTTAATTGGGTTGATTTGATTTTAGTTTGATTTAGTTTGAGAAACCAAATTTGAACAAGTCATAGATTGAATCCTAGTAAGACTAGGATTCCACCTTGCGCCACCTTAGCCCCCCATGCCCACTCTCTCTTATTTTATGTGACAAAATATTCTCTCCCAAGCCTTCATGCATGCCCAAAGCTTTCTATTTTTTCTCTCTTACATGGAATATGGTTGTGGACCAAGTCAAAGCAGGAATTAGTTTGGATTTCAAATTCTATGAGAAAGAATTTTAGGAAACCAAAACTCTTTCCTTATGGTGCTGATTTTATCCAAATTTTTTTTTAGATTTTTGTGGATTTTATGGCATATATTGTGCATCCTTTTCTGGTGGTCCATGGCAAAAAAAGAAGGAAGGGGCACCCAAGAGTTGGGCACCACTTGTCTTGCCCTGTTTGAATTTTCCTTGACTAGGTATTTGACCTAGATAAGGACTCTTCATATCTCTTTATTTAAAATGAATATCTTCTTTAAAAGTTTTGTGGATTATAGAGTATTACGAGATCTTTGGGATGTGTGAAAATTAGAGAAAAAGAGTATAGGGGTGTGGAGATATAATAGACACAAAACTAGATATCTAGGTAAGAGCAAAGAGAAGAAGAAGAGGGTCTTCTTCTAGGGTTGCTGAGTTCACCTCTTCTCTTTCTCCATCTGTGAGTTTTCTGAGAGTGTCTCATATCTAAAACTCCTTCTCCTACTTTTTATCTTTGAAAGAGTCCAAATCAAAAGGAAAGAGGTATCTGATCGACCATCGAAGAAGGATCAGCACAGTACTAGCATACTGTGCTGATTTTCTGGATCAGGACTTCTGATCGTGATTCGTGGACTCGTGTAGATGACTCCTAGAGGTTGGACATGTGTGTGGCTTGCAACATCATTCTAAAGCCCAGATCAGCAAAGTTAGAATGTCTAACTTGCAAGGTAATAGATCTGATCTATTATATTTTACATGCATTAGATGTAGTATAGAAACATGTTGATATGATCAACATGTAGTTCTTGCTCTTTATATTTTAATTTTTGATTTAATACCATGTAATAATCATGTAATAGAATTTTAGATCCAGAGATTCTCTAATTTTATAAGATAAATTTTGATTTATTTTAGTCTTTCGCTGTCTGATCTTGAAAAATTTCAAGATCTTACCCTGAAACCCTAGATCTGGTTCCTTCAATTGGTATCAGAGCCTAGGTTGTTTATTACATGATTATTTATACATGCTTAGATTATTTTTTAGATTAGATATAATTTATAATCTGATTATTAAATCTAAAATTAAAATTTTTAGATCAATCATGAACTGTAGGTTGTCCTGCTGTAAGGTTTAGCCCCTACAGTGTAAAGGTTGTCCTAGTTCATGTAGATCTATCTTTAATCATAAATTTGTTAGATGTGATCTAGATTAAATTTATAATTTATTAAATTTAAAAGATATTTAAATCTAAAAAAAATCTCTTTGTTAATAATTTTCGTGCAAAGAACCATCAAATATTTGTCTGAGAAAATTATATAATTTAAAGTTGAAATTGTTTCAATTATAAGAACCTATTTAGATTAGATCTAAAGTAGTTTCATGCTTATTTCACTTGCATTTTGATTATGAATGAAACATGCAACTTGGTTGGTAGAACTATGTTGTAAAAATATTTTACAAATATGAAAATTATTTTTGAAAAGCCGAACCCCAACCCTCAGCCCAAAACTTAAGTGAGAATTAAAAAGTTGTTTGATTAGGTTCTAGGATTATGAATTGAAGAACCTAAGACACAAATCATAACACATTGGGTTAATGGGTTAGTGAGAATTAGGTCTATTAATTGGGTTAGACTTAAAGTTAGATTAAAGATGGACTTAATTAGAGAATTGACTAAATCTAATCAATTATTATCTTAGATTAGGTCAAGGATTCTCTAGATCAATTACAATAGTTGTAGTTGGTCATGTCCATGTCTTTAACAAGAACCAAATGGACTTGATTCTTGGCTAAGCGGTCTAGCATGAACTGTTAGGTTGATCTAATCAAAACTAATTAAACCAGTTGGTGTCTAAGGTAAACCAGACTGGTGGTTTTCAATTGGCAACCTGCTTACCTGGCCATTTCTGATGGTGTCTAAGGCAAGCTTTGGTAGACCCTCCCACTGATCGAACTTACTTGGCCTTTTGGTGAAATTATGTTTTGATCGGATCACTTGACTATTCGAGCTGACCCATGTCAGCTAGGTAAATCAGTGTGACTAATTTTGGTGCTTCTAGACCAACCCTTTTAATGGTCTCTCTTAAGCTGACTTGGTGAAGCCAGTGGGAGGATCATGATAAGCTGGTTCATCTGACCTCCTCCTCTAAATTAGTTAAATCTTTTAAAATTATTAGGTTCTTAAAATGAAATAGTTATGATGATAACTAGATCATAGCCTCTCACTAAGTGGATGATAATGGGTCTATCAGTTGATAATCATTGGAGGCCCAAAGGCCTGATGCTTATCGGCTGATGGAATTATCATTCATAATATGATTTTTTGACTGCATCTTTCTAAATGGTGGTTAGGTTAGCCAACCAAAGTTGGAACTAATCATTCATTGGCTAGATGGGCCAAGTATGATCATGTTAATGGTTGGACCTAACCAGACCTTTTCAGTGGAGGCCAAAGCCTACTGATTAGGGACTAGGGCAAAATTAAAATTATTAGAAATTATTTAGAGAAATAATTGGTTATGAACCTATCCTTAGATGTACATGGGTTAGCCAACCAAAGTTGGGCTTATGTGCAGTCTAAGCGGATTCTATTACCCACTAAAGAATTAGGGTAATTCCTCGAATTAGAGGTAGAGGCTACCAATTTGAATAAAATAGTGGGAGAAACTTTTTGATTAAAGTCCAAATCTTTAAGTTTAATGAATTAATTACTAATTAGGTTATGATTTTCCTTTGTGCAGATATGGCCACTTCTCTATCGCTCTGATCATTGTTGGACAATGATAATTTGGTGGGATCCAACTTCGGTAGCTGGTATCGAAAGTTAAAGATAGTCCTGGAGCATGAACGGATCCTATATGTGATAACGGATCCTGCACCTGAGGAGCCAACTGTAAATGCATGTGGAACAGTCAGAGATACTTATCAGAAGTGGCTCGATGATCGGACCACGGTGTGCTGCATCATGCTGGCTGCCATGAGCAACGAGTTCAGTCACAGATTTGAGACGGCTCAGTTAAAGGATATGCTTCAAGTGTTGGAGGATATCTTTGGCACACCCGATGATGTGGAGGGGCACAAGACTAGTTGTGCCATCTTCAATGCCAAAATGCGAGATGGTGCCTCTGTCACTAATCATGTATTGTACATGATCGAGCTGATGGAGCATTTGAGCAAGCTCGACTTTCTCTTGCATGAGTAGCTTGGGAAAGATGCAATACTAAACTCGCTGCCCAAGTCTATCTCCCATTCCTTACTCATTATAGAATGACAAAGCCTGAAGTAATCTACCATGGGTTACTGGGGTTGCTTCAGAACTTTGAGAAGGATCACCAACTCCATAAGGAGTCGGAGAACTTAGTCGGAGATTCGTCTTCTGGTTCTCAACCTTTTGAGAAAGGAAAGAAGAACAAGAAGAAGAAAATGAAGAAGGTGCAAGATTAGGCAGGGACATCAGTGCAGGGCCAGACCAAAAAGATCAAACCCGATAAGAGTCAAGCTGAATGCTTCTTTTGCAAGAAGCAGGGGCACTGGAAGAGGAACTGTCCTCAGTACATTACCTCTCTGGACCCGAACAGACAGAAAAAGAAGCAAGCTATTGCTGGGCAAGATATTTATATGATAACTCCTTGCAATTTCTCTATTTATGATATAACTGACTAGGTATTGGATACCGATAGCCCTTACCATATTTGTAATTCATTGCAGGGATTGCAGGTCAGTAAGAGATTCGAGCAAGACGAGAGGTTCCTGAATGTTGGAGATGGAAGACTAGTTTCAGTTCTAGCATTAGGAATCTTGAAACTTGTATTTGAGTCCCATACCGTTGTTCTTAATGATTGTCATTTCTGTCTCAGTTTTTTTTTAAATGTTATTTCTGTAGGCCTTCTGGCCAAAAATGATTATGAAATTTCAATAAAAAAATAAGTTTATAATATCATTATGATGGTGCTACTATTTTTTGTGGACATTTGAACAATGGTGTGTATATGTTATTACAACCTATTAATGTAGTCTATTCTACTGCCAAGCACCCTAGATTAGATATCTACTTATGGCACTGTAGGCTAGGTCATATAAACAAGAATAGGATAAACAGATCGACTCAAGAGGAAATCCTTGATGTCAGTGATTGTGAATCACTTCCAACCTGTGAATCCTGTCTTCATGATAAAATAACCAAGTCACCTTTTACTGAAAAAGGTGAGAGAGCTACTGAGCTCTTAGGCCTAGTACATACTGATGTATGCAGGCCCATGAGCACAAGTGCTAGAGGTGGATATTTCTACTTCATCACTTTCACGGAAGATCTATCCAGATATGAATATGTCTATCTGATGAAACATAAGTCAGATTCATTTGAAATGTTCAAACGATTTTGAAGTGAAGTAGAAAAACAAATTGAAAAGAATATTAAGACTCTTCGGTCTGACCGAGGAGAGGAATACCTTTCTAGTGAGTTCCTCACATATCTAGGAGAGAATGGAATTCTCTCTCAATGGACTCCTCCAGGAACACCACAGCATAATGGTGTGTCTGAAAGGAGAAATCGAACTTTGTTAGACATGATCAGATCCATGATAGGTTTTGCCAGCTTGCCAATAACCTTTTGGGGATATGCACTCGAATCGACTTGTTATATGTTAAATAGAGTTCCAAGTAAGTCTGTAATTAAGACTCCATATGAGATATGGACAGGGCGTAAGCCAGCACTTTCATACCTTAGGGTCTGGGGGTGCCCAGCCTATGTCAAACGGTTAGTTAAAGATAAACTTGGACCTAGGTCTGACAAATGCACATTCATAGGATATCCCAAAGAGACCAAAAGATATTTTTTCTACCATGTTGATGAACAAAATGTGTTCATCAGCCTTAAGGCAACTTTTATAGAAAAGAAGTTTCTTGGTGAAGGAATCATTGCCTCTAAGGTTGAACTTGATGAAGATCAATAGGTAGAAGGACCGACACCAATAGCTAAACCTGAGTTGGATTTGATTAGATCAGATCCGAAGCCCAATGTACCTACACCATTAAAGTGATCCGATAGAGTACCATATCAGTCGAATAGATACTACGGTTTCTTGGACTGGGATGGTGATCTCATCGAACTCGATGAACTTCGATGAGAACGATGAGGATCCGATCACCTATATGGATGCAATGTAGAGATCTGATTTTGAGAAATGGCTTGAAGCCATGAAATCCAAAATGGAGTCCATGAAGGTCAACGATGTATAGACATTGGTTGACCCACCTGAAAGGGTTAAACCCATTGGGTGTAAATAGGTCTTCAAAAGGAAGAGGCACAGACGGAAAGGTGAAGACCTATAGAGCCCGTCTGGTTGCCAAGGGGTATCGTCAACATTATGGTATTGACTATAACGAGACATTTTCCCCTGTGGCAATGCTCAAATCCATTCGGATAATGCTTGCAATAGCTGCCCATCTGGATTATGAGATCTGGCCGATGGATGTAAGGACTGCTTTCCTGAATGGAGTGCTGATCGAAGAGGTGTATATGATACAACTTGAGGGGTTTACATCCACAGATGAGTCCAAGGTGTGCAAGCTTTAAATATCTATTTATGGATTGAAGCAAGCTTCTCAGAGTTGGAACATGCATTTTGATAAGATGATCAAAACGTATGGCTTCATTAAGAATGGAGAAGAGCCCTGCATCTATAAATGGGCAAATGGTCCGATTGTGGTATTCCTTATCTTGTACGTGGATGATATTCTTTTAATCGAGAATGACATCCCCATACTATAGGGAATAAAAGATTGGTTGTCATCGTAGTTCTCCTTAAAGGACTCAGGTGAAGCATCCTACATCCTAGGAGTGAAGATCTATAAGAATAGATCTAAAAGGATGCTTGGGTTATCCCAGTCTACGTACATAGACACTATGCTGAAGAGGTTCAGCATAGAGAATTCCAAGAAGGGCTATCTACTGATAGGCCATGAAATTTCTCTCTCTACGAAGGATTGTCCCATAACTCCTGAAGAGAGAGAGCGTATGAGTAAAGTCCCATATACTTCGATCATGGGATCTATCATGTACGCCATGATATGTACAAGGCTAGATATGGCATACTCACTAGGAGTAGTGAGTAGATACCAATCTGATCCTGGAGAAAACCACTGGAGAGTAGTTAAAGCCATCCTTAAGTATTTGAGAAATACTAAGGACCAATGGTTGGTTAATGGCGAGTCAGATCTGAAACTTGTGGGGTTCACAGACTCCAGCTTTCAATCTGACCATGATGACAGCAGAAGCATGTTGGGTTATATCTTTACTCTGAATGGTGGAGCCATCTGCTGGAAGAGTTCCAAGCAGCATACTGTGGTAGACTCTATTTGTGAGGCAGAGTACATCGCAACATCGGATGCTGCAAAGAAAGCTGTGTGGCTGAGAAAATTTATCACCAAGCTCAGAGTAGCACCCTCCCTCGATGGTCTGATCCTGCTCTATTGGGATAGCACTAGTGTCATTGCTCAGGCAAAAAAATCTAAAGCACACCAGCGGACAAAGTACATTTTGCACCGCTTCTACCTGGTCTGGGAGATCGTGGATCAAGGTGACGTCTACCTTCAGAAGATCAACGGAAAGAAGAACCTGGCCAACCCCTTCAATAAAGCCATGGTGATAAAAGAGTTCGACAATCACAAGTTGAAGATGGGTATTAGATACAGTGCTAAGTGACTTTAGGACAAGTGGGAGTTGTTGTTGGAAAAGGTGCAGGGTTTCATGCATGAATTTCAAAATTTTTTTTAAATATAATGCAGTGAAACATATAAATTAAATAATTTAATCTACAAATACATGTAATTAAATTACTAAACTCTATAATTAAAAACTATAACATGTCATATTGCATTTATAAATAAAAAAATAAAAGATTTGGTATTGATCAAAACAATACCCTAGATCTAAAATATTTTTAGATTTAAAACCTAGATCGTATCTAGATAAAAGAAGAGATCAGATCTCTTACCTTCATGTGGGTCGAGAACTCCATAGTTGATTTTTTTTGTTGCCTTTGGAGCCGTACACGCATCCGTCCTCTACAGGTGATCCACACGAGGCTGCAACAAAATCAGAGGTTCGTCGAATGAAGATCCGCTCGAAGTGCTAGCTTCTTGCAGATCCCTCCAAATGGTTAATCTAAAAAATATTCTTCAGATCTCTTTGATATTTCAAGAGATGAAGAATATGAGGAGGAATAAGGAAGAAGTCAAATCTTTTGACCTCCCTAAAATCAAAATTAATATTTAATAGAAAAGGATCCTAAGAGAAGATAGATCTTCTCCTTCAGTACATCAATAATTGATATCCTGAAAACATCTCTATGCTAGGACATGAGAAGACCTTCTTCTCTTGATATTTTTTAGTTTTCAGATCTTATGATATCTGATTTTTCTCATAGAAAAATCTCATGATTTATGGAGAAGAAGGATTCTAAAACAAAACCTTAAGAAAAGACCTTCTTTTCTTCTTCTTCTTCTATCAGAACATGATCATATCATGTCCAAAATAAGATCACCATGCTCCAACTCTTTGGAGCATGAATTCACCATGCCATCCCTCTTTCTCTTTCAAATTTTTTATCATATAAAAAAAATATAAAATAAAGAGATATTAATATGAAAGGAAAAATAATAAGAGAAGATAATCTTCTCTCTTACCTTTCTCTCTACAAGACATCAACCTTTGATCTTTTGATTGAAGAATTTTCTCCAAAAATTTTGGCACCTCAAACCACCCATGTAATATTTCTTTCTCTCTCATATTTTTATCACATAAAAATACAAAAATAAAGAGAAAAAAAATAAGAAAGAAAACCAATAAGGGAAGACAATCTTCTCTCTTACCTTTCTTTTCTACAAGATATCAACATTTGATCTCTTGTTAGAGGACTCTCCTCCATGGATTTTAGTGCCTCAAACCTCCCAGGTCTTTCTCATTCTCCTCTGATATTTCTCTCAATTTGTCACAAATTTTTGACTCTTATATCATGGCATATGGGGCGGCCTCCTTTTATATAGCAGACTAGGTCATAAGACCTAGTCTAACAAGGAGTCCTTGGGGCGTCCAACTCTTGGATGCCCCCTATCTCATTTATTTCATGAATAGCATAAAAATAATCACAAAATAGGCAACAAAAAGGAGGATAAACATGGGAGAATTTGGCACAAGAGAGGGAGGGAAGAGTCCTTGTGAAGAGGGACTCTTTCAAAAAGAAAAATAGGCTAAACCACTTTCCACAATGAACCAAATTAATTTTTATATTGAACCAGATCAAATTTGAATTAAATCACTAGAATAAGTGGTGTAAGATTACTTCCCTTAAATGTAGAAATTATAAAAGAATTATTTGGAATTAATTAGTGGGTGTGGGCTTTGATTTTCTTAGGTGGCGCAAGAGAAGATGGAATCCTAGTCTAACTAGGATTCTTATTTAGATTAGGTCAAATACTTTGAATCTAACTTAAATTAATTACAAATTAATTAATGGTGATCCTAGTCTAACTAGGAGTCTAATTAAATCAAATTAAATCAAATTTATTTAAATCTTAACTTAATTAGAAATTAGGTGCATACAAATCTTGGTCAAATAGGGACTTATTCACCCTTGCAACTGGCTTATCTAATAAACCAATTAGACTTAATCCAATTAAATCCAAACCAATTCTAATTGAATTATATTTAATTAGACTTGATCTCAGCCCAATTGCTCAATCAGATTGAGCCAATTAGCAATCCAATTGCTAATGATCCTCCTGTAACACTTGCATTAGGTCAAACATCAATCACATTGATTGTTTAACCTTAGAATGATTCTCAATCGTTGATTAACCATCTGATTAGGTTACAACCTCTTATGTGTGTAATCCTATAGGTTTGAACCTAAGCTAGTAGCATAGAAATTAATTTCTATACCAATCGAAGTAACCATCTAGCAATAGTTTCCGACGTCCAGATAGGTCGAATGTATGCAAAGCAACATTGTAAGAACCCTGACCCATGGTTACCGTATAATTCATCCTTTTGACCAATAATACTCAAGATGACATCGAGTATGCTATCAATCACTCATACAAGTTATCTCTATTGTGTCTCAAAATTTTGCAAATCCTGTGACTCCTCATGAGGGTTATCCAAGCCTAGGTTTTACTAAATTGAAACACAGTGAGACATTCTCTTCCTGAAGTTAATCAAGAGTGGTCAATCCCATCTTGACTCACACACCGACTTCACAAATACTTGACTATATCCAAAAATCTTTCAAACCTATATTAAAAATATAGGCAGTCCGGTACCAAAGCACGGTGAGTTGCTTGCAAGTCACCGTGGTGATCTCAAGTCGGAGGGACACTTATACCCATTAGTCTTAGCTAACTACTCTTGATAGTAGAGTGTTACATTGATCACGTTCAATGTAGATGTACTCCTACATCTTACCTGGATGCCATACCAGTGTCTCCACATAACTTGGTTATGAGGACAAACAAAGCATATGGCATACAGCGACCTACACTTGATAAGTTATCATCCTTATTAACAACTTATCATTTGATCGTGAACAGTTTAAGAACCATATGATAAATCTTCTTTTATCGATTGATTGCAATTCTAAGGACTTCTAGGAGTTCATTTAAAGATGATAGAACTTTTATGATGAACTTGCCAAATAACTATTATTATTAGATAATTCATATACTAATTCCAATCATTTACCACTTAGATGATTGGCTTTAGGATATATTTCCCAACAACTCCCACTTATACTAAAGCCAATCAGAACGATATCAAATATCCTATCTTCCACTTGAGTTCGTAGAACTTCTTAGTTTCGAGGTCTCAGCAAATGGGTTGGTCAAGTTCTCCTTTTTCATCGATCTTCCAAAGATCGATGTCACCCTGATCTAAAATCAAAAGTGATAGTAATACAGAGTATGCTGGTCTTTTGATTCTTTAGCCAGATTTATGGCTCCAGTGCTATGATAGGACTGGACCATCGATGGAGGGTACCACTCCAAACCTGTTAATGAAGCTCAGCAGTTACACAGCTTACATGGCAGCATCATATGCTACGATGTACTCTGCATCACTAACTGAGTAGACTTAAGTATCCTACTTGGAACCTTTGCAGTAGATTGCTCCTACAATTAGGGTATGATCCGACACTTTCTTATTGTCATCTTGATCTGACTAAAATCGAAACATCCACATATTTAAAGTCAGTATTTTTATATTGGAATCACTGGATCTTAGTATTTTTCAAATACTTAAGGATTGTCTATACAATCTTTCAGTGGTTTTTACTTAGATCAGATTGGTATCTGCTCACTACCATTAGTGAGCATACCATATCTGGTCTTGAACATGGAGGAATTAGATGACACCCAAACCTTTATTCCTTGCAATGCTGGAATGCCATTCCCGATTAAGAAAATTTCATCCACAGACAACACAAGGAATAACACTACAGAATATTTTGCCCACTTGTAAATGCAGGGTTTCTCTTTATTCATAACAAAGACATATGTTCAAAATGTATGTTCTAACTCTGTGATAATAGTGAAACGAGCTTTATAGGTCTTCGCCTTTCTGTCTGTGCTACTCTGATCCTTTTGAAAAATCCATTCATACCCAATGGGTTTTATTCCTTCAGGTGAATCATCTAGTATCCATACACTATTCATTTTCATGGACTTCAATTTGGATTTAATGGCTCCAAGCCACTTCTCAGAGTTAGACCACTGCATTGTGTTTATTTTAATGGGCTCTGAGTTTGATCTAATCAAATCTGGTTCTGTAGGTTTACTAGATTATGTCGGTTCATTTTCTACCAGTCAAACATTCAAGTTCAACTTGATAGGCATCAGTTCCTTTTCTAAGGAACTCCTTTTCAAAAGGAATGTCCTACTGCTGATAAGCATCTTATGTTCTTCAGCATGATAGAATTAGTAACCCTTAAACACCTATTGGACCATAAACCAAGTTTATCTGTATGCAAACCTTTGACATAGGCCGATCAACTCCAAACCCAAAGGTAAGAGACTCTAGGTCTATGCCCGATCCATATCTCATATGGAATCTGCACAACAGACTTACTTAGTATATTTTCAGAGTAAAATAAGTAATCACACAAGAGCATAATTCTGAAACAGGCAGATTAGTGAACCCTATCGTGGATTGAATCATGTCTAACAAATTTCAACTTCTCCTTTCAGATACACTGTGTTCTGAAAAAGAATCCACTGAGAGAGAATCCAATTCTCTCCTAAATATGTCATCCTTTTCATCATTTGAATCATTTGAACATTTCAAATGATTTGGCCAGACGCACCCATGCCCAAATAGGTCGTCTGTAATGAAATATTAATATCTTCCTCTGGCACTTAAGTTCACTGGTCTATATACATCACTATGTATGAGACTTAGAACTTTATTAGCTCTTTCACCTTTTTCATTAAAAGGTGACTTTGTCATCTTTCCAAGAAGATAAGACTCACAAGCTATCAATGATTAACAATCATTGATGTCAAGGTTTCCCTCTCAAGCTAACCCATTTATCCTGTTCTTGTCAAGATGACTAAGCCTATAATGCCTGTTGGTGCAAAAATCTGCTTGCGCCGGAGAAGCTGGAGTCGAGGAAGTCGCGGTCGCCGTCGGGACCTGCAAAGGAAGTCTAAACCGGAGGTGGGGTTGCTCCGGCAAGATCCTCCGACGCTCAAGTCAGTTCTCTGCCTCAACAAGAATGGAGTGCTCGAACGGAGAATTTAGCAGAGTTTTTAGATGAAAGATGAAATCTTATTGAATAACGTATCTGGAGCCTCCTTTTATAGGCGGAGGGGGCAGTAGCCTGACAGCGACATCTGTAACCGTCTGGCAGTGGGCTGCCCAGGGTCAGGTGGAGTTTGCTGCGAAGAGTAGTGGAGTGGACCCGTGGCTATCACCGGGGTGTGCCACGTGGAGTCTGTCGCGGGGAGTGGAGCGGCGTTTGTTGTCGCGACTTGCCAGCGGATGGGAGAATCGCACGGTATCCGTCGCAGGAAGTGAAGCCGGATCGTGGCCGTTATTATGGCCTGCCAGGGAGTAGTAGAGCTGCGTGAGATCCGTCGTAGGAAGTGGAGCAGTGCTGAGACCGTGACTGCGGCCTGTCAGGGAGTGATGGAGCTGTGTGGAATCCACCACAGGAAGTGGAGCAGGATCGTGGCCGTTATTGTGGCCTGCCAGGGAGTGCAGATCCGTTGGCTGAAGTTCGGCAACGGTCTGAGCTGATGACGGAGTCTGGCTCCCGTAGGAGTCCGGGCGGAGTCCTCCTTGCGGTTGGAGTCGTGGGCGGAGCCCGGCTCCCGTGGGAGTCCGGGCGGAGTCCTCTCGGAGTTGAAGTCGCGAGCGGAGCCTGGCTCCCGTAGGAGTACGGGCGGAGTCCCCTGCAATCAAACTCAGGTGCGAAGTTCGGCTCCCGTAAGAGTCCGGGCGGAGTCTACTTGCGGTTGAAGTTGCCGGCGGAGTCCGGCTCCCGTAGGAGTCCGGACGAAGTCTGTCTGCAGCCGTTGGAGTCAAGGATGAAGCCCGGCTCCCGTAGGAGTCCGGGCGGAGTCTTCCTGCAATTAAAGTCAAAGGCGAAGTCCGGCTCCCGTAGGAGTCCAGACAAGGCTTACCGGCAGTTGATGTTGAGGACGGAGCCCAGCTCCCGTAGGAGTTCGGGCGGAGTCTGCTTGCGATTGAAGTTGTCGGTGGAGTCCGACTCCCGTAGGAGTCCGGACGAAGTCTGTCTGCAGCCGTTAGAGTCAAGGACGAAGCCCGGCTCCCGTAGGAGTCCGGGCGGAGTCTTCCTGCAGTTAAAGTCAAAGGCGAAGTCCGGCTCCCGTAGGAGTCCGGACAAGGCTTACCGGCAGTTGATGTTGAGGACGGAGCCCGACTCCCATAGGAGTTCGGGCAGAGTCTACTTGCGGTTGAAGTTATCGGCGGAGTCCGGCTCCCGTAGGAGTCCGAACGAAGTCTGTCTGCAGCCGTTGGAGTCGAGGACGAAGCCCGACTCCCGTAGGAGTCCGGGCGGAGTCTTCCTGCAGTTAAAGTCAAAGGCGAAGTCCGGCTCCCGTAGGAGTCCGGAAAAGACTTACCAGCAGTTGATGTTAAGGACGGAGCCCGGCTCCCGTAGGAGTTCGGGCGGAGTCTACTTGCGGTTGAAGTTGCCGGTGGAGTCTGGCTCCCGTAGGAGTCCGGACGAAGTCTGTCTGCAGCCGTTGGAGTCGAGGACGAAGCCCGGCTCCTGTAGGAGTCCGAGCGGAGTCTTCCTGCAGTTAAAGTCAAAGGTGAAGTCCGACTCCCGTAGGAGTCCGGACAAGGCTTACCGATAGTTGATGTTGAGGACGGAGCCCGACTCCCGTAGGAGTTCGGGTGGAGTCTACTTGCGGTTGAAGTTGTCGACGGAGTCCGGCTCCCGTAGGAGTCCGGGCGGAGTCCTCCTTGAGCTGATTCTACTGAGGACTTCGACTGTGGGTATTTTATACCCAACACCAGTCCCCCTACTTTCGAGTTTGAATTTCGAACGAAGGAAGTACAGAGAGATGGGCACAGCCAAAACCGTCCCCTCGAATCCTGCGCACTGCCGCCCCCAGATATTTTGGCATTAAATGTGCGCGTGCTGGAGTCTTTTCAGATCGGGGCGATACGAAGGGACCCTTCAAAATTCTTGCTGGTACACTGACCCAGGTACGATGCCATAATGGCCCTGCTGATCCATCAGCCGCTTTTAGCCGCCCACCGGGGGGAGTGGGACACGTGCCGGGTGTGGACTGGCTTGGGGAGATTCGTGATCATTATGGCATCGGATCCCAGGGTCTATTTAAACCCGTCCTCCCACCTTTAGGTGCCCTATTCCGTTCCAGAGTTTCTATCAGTGTCTGCCTTCTCTTCGAGAGCCCTATTTCAGTGGGCATCTTCTCGAGCCGTAGGTGTCTTCCAAATCATCCCTGTCTTCGTCCCTCTGGTCCCTCAGAGCGATATAGGTTAGTTCCAGCACCTTCAACCTTCTTCCCACCGCCTAGGGACTTCTTCTCTGTCATTATTTTTTGCATCCCTCCGAGTTAGTTTCCTGTGGCCTCTCGTTCTCCATCCTGTCCGTCTTCTTAGGGACCTTTAGAGCCCTCCTTCGAAACTACCCGAAATGTCATCCGGCTCTTCCGCTCCCTGCAGTTCCAGGAGCTCTTCCGCCTCAAACCCCCAGGTCCCGTGCTCTGTAGACGAACCTGCGTCTGGGGCTGGGCTCCGCCCTGTTTTTGCACCGGGAGCCATTCCATGTTCCTTGACCTTGAAGGAACTCCTTCTGATAAGGGTTCAGTATGGAGTTCCTCCAGAGTACGACCTGGAGTTGCCTGGCCCTTCTGACCGGGCCAGCACTCCCCCATCTGGTCATTTTTGCCTGTACCAGGAAGCATTCCGTGTCGGACTCCGGCTTCCGCTTCCTCCCTTTGTTGTTGCCCTCTTCCGCTTCTTAGATATCTCCTTGGCTTCCGTGGCCCCGAATTCTTTTAGATTTTTGATAGGATTTCTTTCCCTTTGCCACGTAGTCGAGGTCCAACCGTCCCTCTCCCTGTTTAGGCACTTCTATACTTTCAAGCGCCATCCTTCGGCGAAGGACTGATGGTACTTCTCCCCCCAGTTCGGCAAGAAGGGGTTGCTGAAAGGTGCCCCTTCTTCAATCCACAATTGGAAGGAAAAATATCTCTTCGTCCACTGCCCGACCTTGAGACTGGGCCTGCCCCCTTGGGGCTCTCTGAGGGATTCTGTCCGTCGGGCCCCCAGCCTGGGGGAGGATGACCTCCAGGCTGCCCGAAAGCTTCTAGCTTACTCCGCTCCTTCCCTTCCCAATCTTCTGAGTGAGCAATTTCTTTTCAACATCGGCCTGAGTCTCCAGGATCCAGCGAGTATTCATCTTTTACCTTATCTTCTCTTTTCATGCCTTTCTCCTTTTCCTTTCTCTTTTTACTTCTTCTTCCTTCTCTCTCTTTTTCTCCTCTGTTTCTTTCTTTCTTTCTTCCCCTTTCTTCTCTTTTTTTTTTTTTTTTTGACTCTTGATTGATTGGTTTGCTTCTTTTTCTTCTTTCCTTTTCTCTCTCTCTTTTTCTTTTTTTCTTCTATTTTTTTTTTTTTTAGGAATGGACGTCGAAGCAGCGCGGATGCTTGCCAGGGGCCTTAGGGCCCACAAGAGAAAGGGTGCCGTGACCTCTGGATTGGCGAAGAGGGTCAGGGCGGAGGAGTCGAGCTTAGCTGCACCCATCCAGGCGGCCCCAGCCATCGACATTCCCTAGGATGCCGAGCCAACGGCCCCCCGGGCCTCCTCGAGGAGTCCGCCGACTGGGGCCCCCATTTCGGGGGTCCGCTCCACGGAGGCACCCATAGCCGAGAGGAAAAGAAGGAAATCGGTGGCCCGCAGGGCGAGTAGCCGCCGAACTGCTGCGGACGAGTCCCTCTGCTCTGAAGAGGGGTCAGAGAATCCCTTCAACGATAGGGACTTGATCAGGCGGCTGATCGACGGCTGCATTCTGCCTGACGTCGTTGAGAGGATCGATCGCGCCGATCCTGAGCAGTGGGCCTGGGACTCTTTGGGGTCCTTCCTTGAGGTAAGCGAATCTTCATTTACATGGCTATTCGGCCTTTGTTCTAATTCCCTAGCCGTCCTTGCAGATTGGGCACCAGCTCCTCGCCTATATTGAGGCGGTGAGCCGTGCGAGGAGGGACATCCTTCAGGTGGAGGAATGCTGTCAGGCCGAGGTTGCTCGCCTCCAAGCAAAGACGGCCGAAGTAGTCGCCCTCCAGGAGGCCCTGGAAAGAGAGAAATGAGCCCAGGAGGAGGAGAGGCAGACCTTGGAGGAATCGGCGAGAAAGGTGGAGGCCGAGGTCGCCAACTTGGCCGAGCAAATTTCGGTCCTGGTCTCAGAGGCCAGAGCCCTTGCGGTAGAGGAATTCAAGGCCTCCGCGGAGATAAGGGACCTGAAGGTCCAATTTGGCCAGGAAGCATTCATAAAGGGGTTTGAGCTCTGCCAAGAGAAGGTGGCCAGAAAATTTCCAGAGCTCAACCTCAGCTTCCTAGGTGAGGAGTCTGAAGACGAGATCGGTCCCTCGCCAGCCGCCACTGCTGTCGCAGCCCCCTTGCCGGGGACGCCGAGTTCTCCAACTCCCGCCCCCGAGGTCTGAGACCTCCGATCTTGTACCCTTATTTCATCGCAATTTTTTTTTTCTGTTTGTCTTCAAAAATAATCCAATCAATAAAGTTGAATTTCTTGTTGCGGACGGCTTCTCCTCCCCCCCTCCTTCTCTCTGTTCTTCTTCCTGCAATGAGTCATGCTTTGACGCTTTTGCCTTCCGATGGCAGTGTCCTGCAGAAGCACTCCCCCTGCTCCTGGGGGTCCCACTAAAATCGACGATCCAACGACTGAAGAAGGAAGTCCTTCACCTGACAAAGAAGTTAAAGAAGATGGAAGGCGAGCTCCGTAGATTGAGAGAGGGTCATTCTGAAGCCACCGCCGAGGCCACCCACTTTCGAAATCTCCACGTGAAGGGGATCATGGAGTATAGCCGGAGGAAGGCGGACTTCGTGAAGGAACTCGAGGAATGCAAGAAGAGTGCCAGCGATCGAATTTGGGCCCAGGCCGCCAGGATCAGCGCCCTCAAGGTGGAACTGTCAGCTGCGAAGGGGAAGATCGGCCAGCTGGAAGGAAATTCATCCCGGCTCTTGGCCTGGGTCGACGGTGACCAAGAGTGGTCGAAGAAGGTCTCCGACCTTCAGCAGCAGATTCAGGACGTCGAGGTGAGCCACGACGTGCATCGGGCTAGCTGGCGCAGGCAGGTGGAAGAATATAAAGGGAGGTTCAGGGCGGCGGCCGACGAAGTCATCCGTCTCCAGAGGTAGCTGGCTAGCAGGGCGCAGCTTACTTCCGCCCGAGATTCTGATGAGCTCCAAGCCCTAAGAGGCACCGTTGAGGGGATTTCTGTCTCCCTCGGGGAAAAGACAGCTGAGCTGCAACAACTGAAGATCCAACTGGCATACGAGCAGCGGGCCGTCGCGGACGTGGAGGCGGAATCCGAGGTCTTGAGGAAGAGGCATCGAGAGGCGGAGGCCGAGAGCCAGCGACTTCGTCGGGCGCTCCAGGATGCGCTGCAGAAAAGGGAAGAGCTAGAAGAAGAAATTGAGAATCTAAGGCAGTCCTGATTAAGGGATGGAGTAGATAATTCTAGGTCGGAGGGAGCAGGGCCTCCTTAGAGCTCTTTTCGTCTTTCTGTCTTTTCATGTATTTACTTCCCTTTTTGTCGTTTTGCCTTTCTTTCCTTGGCCTTCCGGGCTTTGTAGCGTGTATATCAAAAATGGAATGAAAAGGATGTTTTGTGTTACCTCGTCCGCGCATTGCACTAAATTGCCGCCTGCCGAACTTTTCTTATCGTTTGACTTGTCTGACGTAGACGTCGTTGGGGGGTGCCCGATCGTTGATGCGTTAGCTCGCCTTTCTCGTCGTACATGGCCGCAAGCCTGAGCTTGGATGTCCGGGCTCTGCATTACCTCGGGGATGTCGTTGTCTTCCTAACCAGTGTCGAAAGTCTTTTTAGAGGCCGGGGGTGTTCGGTAGGAACTCGCCGTTTCAATTGGGACGAAGTCCTTTAGGTCTTTTGGTGCGGTTCATCCTTCATCTGCTCCCGTCGTAGTTCGTCATCCTTCCTTTTTAATTTTCCTCCTCTTCTCAGAGTGAGGGCCCTCCCCCCGCTTTTCGCGGGGTTGCATAGAAGCGAGGAGGTGCCGCTGAGGGGCTTTTTCCTTTCATCCGATCTTGTTGGGCGGCCGGGTTTCGCCACCATCAGCCCTTGCTGCAGAAGTCACGGGTGGAGCCCGGCTCCCGTAGGAGTCCGGGTGGGGTCTTCCTTGGCATCGTGTACGGAGCCCGACTCCCGTAGGAGTCTGGGTGGAGTCTTTCTTGGCGTCGTGGATGGAGCCCGGCTCCCATAGGAGTCCGGGTGGAGTCTTCCTTGGCGTCGTGGACGGAGCCCGACTCCCGTAGGAGTCTGGGCCTTCCACTTTGCTCGAGCCAGGGCGAGGTTCTTCTCCCATTCCTGGCTTGGCTATGGGGGCGCGTTAGGGCGCTGTAAGGCCTCTCCCCCCATCCGGTCTGAAAGAACCGGGCCTTTGACTTTGCTCATGTCAGGATGAGGTTCTTCTCCTGTTCCAGACATGGCTGTGGGGGCACATTAGGGCACTGTAAGGCCTCTCTCCCCATCCGGTCTAAAAGAACCGGGCCTTTGACTTTGCTCATGTCAGGACGAGGTTCTCCTCCTGTTCCTGACATGGCTGTGGGGGCACATTAGGGTGTTGTAAGGCCTCTCCCCCAATTCGATTTCGAGATAGTCGGGCTTTCATTTTAGGTACGTTAGGATGGGGTTCTCCCCCATTCCTAACATGACTTTGTTTCAAGCGTTTGGAGGGGTCATATCCAGTCGTAATAAATCCATGCCAGATGGGAAGAGTACGTCAAGTAGAAAGAAATTTAGATTCAAGGTGAAATCATAAGTGATACATTTACAGATTTTCCGAGTTCCACGATCGCAGGTGGTCCGCTCCTCCTTGAGGCCCTCCGATGATGGAGTCGATGGTCCCGATGGGAGGCCGGTCCCTGGGTTGCTCCTCCCTTCTTGGCGGTTCAGGCTGCGGAAGGGCCCTTGGCCGATCTCCTCTACCCTCAGGCCTGCGTCAGATGAACCTGTCGAGTCGACCTCGCCGAATGAGCTCCTCGATCTCGTCCCAGAGCTGGATGCATTCCTCTATGTCGTGGCCGTGGTTGCGGTGGTAGAGGTAGAACTTGTTGGGGTTGCACTTCCCGGGGTGTGTGCGCATCCTCTCCGGCCTAGGGAGCTGCTCCCTGACTACCATCAATTCCTGGGCCTTCGAGGCGTTGAGGGGGGCGTAGTTGCGGAATCTCCCTGGTGGGGAACCCCGCCGAACCCCACGATCTGGGCTTCTCTGTCTGCGCGCCTGGGGTGGAGTATGGGCGCGCTTATGCCCAGGAGGGGATCGAGAATGCAGTCGGGCTTCCTTTGGCCTTTTTTCAATTGCGGGCTTAGTCGAGTCTCCCGCTTGCCGCTCCCTCGCCGTCTCTTCATCCTTCATTTTGAAGGCTTCTTCCGCTCGGGCGTATCCTTCGGCTCGGGCCAGTAAATCAGCAAAATCCTTGGGATACTTCTTCTCTAGGGAGAACAAAAGATCATTCTTCTGAAGGCCAACCTTTAGGGCGGCCATTGCGACTAATTGGTCCAAGTTTTGGATCTCTAGCGCCGTGATGTTGAAGCGGTTGATGTAGGCCCGAATGGACTCCCCTTCCCTTTGCTTGATGTTGATGAGGGACTCCGAACCCTTCCGGGGGCACCGGCTGCTGACAAAATGGGCCACAAATTGGTGGCTCATTTGATCGAAGAAAAAGATGGTACCCGATTTCAAAGCTGAGTACCAGTTCCTCGCCGCTCCCTTCAAGGTGGACGGGAAGGCCCGGCATAAAATGACATCAGGAGCACCGTGAAGCAGCATCATCGTTCGGAAGGCCTCCAGATGATCAACCGGGTTCGAAGTCCCGTCGTAGCTTTCGAACTGGGGAAGCTTGAAGTTTGGCGGGATCGGTTCCTGCATGATCATTTGGGAGAAGGGAGGGTCAGTACAAATATCCTCACCATAAGCGGGGGGCGCATGGTGGAGTTCTTCGATCCGTCGGTTCATCTCCTGGAGCCTCCGATCCAGGAAATTCTCTCGACTTCGAGTCTCGAGGGTCCTCTGACAGAACGGGGGCAGGGATCTTCCAGGGGTGGAGTCATGGTCCGATTGAGGGCTCTCTACCCTCGGGTTCATTTTCCCAGGAAGGACGGGGCGGCTGGCCCAGGTGGCCCGCCCCGCCACCGGATCCTGGTGTTTCGGGGATGCCCTTTCTGGGCGTACCGATGCCTGCGGCTGCTGCTGCTGCATAGCTTGCACAGCTTCGGTGAGGCCCCTGACCTGCTGCGCCAGTAGGTCAAACTGCTCCACGCCGACCGCCACCGTCGGAGGAGGAGGTTGAGAAACAGGAGGGGAGGCCGGAGTCTGAGATCTGGCCGCGGAGGCCGTGGACCGTCGTGTGGATGCCTTGCGAGGAGGCATCAAGTATGGATCCCGTGGGGGAACAAGGAGTGGGTGTCGGAGGAGATGATCGGGGGCGGCTCCGTTGAACGCTCCTTCAAGAACAAGGGTACTGCGAAGACACAGGGCCCTTCCTCTAGCGCCAATCCTGTTGGTGCAAAAATCCGCTTGCATCGGAGAAGCTGGAGTCGAGGAAGTCGTGATCACCGTCGGGACCTGCAAAGGAAGTCTAAACCGGAGGTGGGGTTGCTCCGGCAAGACCCTCCGACGCTCAAGTCAGTTCTCTGCCTCAACAAGAATGGAGTGCTCGAACGGAGAATTTAGCAGAGTTTTTAGATGAAAGATGAAAGGTTATTGAATAACGTATCTGGAGCCCCCTTTTATAGGCGGAGGGGGCAGTAGCCTGACAGCGACATCTGTAACCGTCTGGCAGTGGGCTGCCCAGGGTCAGGCGGAGTTTGCTGTGAAAAGTAGTGGAGTGGACCCGTGGCTATCACCGGGGTGTGCCACGTGGAGTCTGTCGTGGGGAGTGGAGCGGCGTCTGTTGTCGCGACTTGCCAGCAGACGGGAGAATCGCACGGTATCCATCGCAGAAAGTGGAGCCGGATCGTGGCCGTTATTGTGGCCTGCCAGGGAGTAGTGGAGCTGCACGAGATCCGTTGTAGGAAGTGGAGCAGTGCTAAGACCGTGACTGCGGCCTGTCAGGGAGTGATGGAGCTGCGCGGAATCCACCGCAGGAAGTGGAGCAGGATCGTGGCCGTTATTATCGCCTGCCAGGGAGTGCAGATCCGTTGGCTGAAGTTCGGCAACGGTTGGAGCTGATGACGGAGTCTGGCTCCCGTAGGAGTCCGGGCGGAGTCCTCCTTGCGGTTGGAGTCGTGGGCGGAACCCGACTCACGTGGGAGTCCGGGCAGAGTCCTCTCGGAGTTGAAGTCACGGGCGGAGCCCGGCTCCCGTAGGAGTCCGGGCGGAGTCCCCTGCAATCAAAATCAGGTGCGAAGTCTGGCTCCCGTAAGAGTTCGGGCGGAGTCTACTTGCGGCTGAAGTTGCCGGCGGAGTCCGGACGAAGTCTGTCTGCAGCCGTTGGAGTCGAGGACGAAGCCCGGCTCCCGTAGGAGTCCGAGAAGAGTCTTCTTGCAATTAAAGTCAAAGGCGAAGTCTGGCTCCCGTAGGAGTCTAGACAAGGCTTACCGGCAGTTGATGTTGAGGACGGAACCCGGCTCCCGTAGGAGTTCGGGCGGAGTCTACTTGCGGTTGAAGTTGTCGGCGGAGTCCGGCTCCCGTAGGAGTCTGGACGAAGTCTGTCTGCAGCCGTTGGAGTCAAGGACGAAGCCTGGCTCCCGTAGGAGTCCGAGTGGAGTCTTCTTGCAGTTAAAGTCAAAGACGAAGTCCGGCTCCCGTAGGAGTCCGGACAAGGCTTACCGGCAGTTGATGTTGAGGACGGAGCCAGGCTCCCGTAGGAGTTTGGGCGGAGTCTACTTGCGGTTGAAGTTGTCGGCGGAGTCCGGCTACCGTAGGAGTCCGGACGAAGTCTGTCTGCAGCCGTTGGAGTCGAGGACAAAGCCCGGCTCCCGTAGGAGTCCGGGTGGAGTCTTCCTGTAGTTAAAGTCAAAGGCGAAGTCCGGCTCCCGTAGGAGTCCGGACAAGGCTTACCGGCAGTTGATGTTGAGGACGGAGCCCGGCTCCCGTTGGAGTTCGGGCGGAGTCTACTTGCGGTTGAAGTTGCCGGTGGAGTCTGGCTTTCGTAGGAGTCCGGACAAAGTCTGTCTGCAGCCGTTGGAGTCGAGGACGAAGTCTGGCTCCCGTAGGAGTCCGGGCGGAGTCTTCCTGTAGTTAAAGTCAAAGGCGAAGTCCGGCTCCCGTAGGAGTCCGGACAAGGCTTACCAGCAGTTGATGTTGAGGATGGAGCCCGGCTCCCGTGGGAGTTCGGACGGAGTCTACTTGCGGTTGAAGTTGTCGGCGGAGTCTGGCTCCCGTAGGAGTCCGGGCGGAGTCCTCCTTGAGCTGATTCTGCTGAGGACTTCGACTGTGGGTATTTTATACCCAACAATGCCAAAGATAGATATTTATGACATTATCTAACTTGGGTGTGTACATTATACTTAACAGGCTGTGTAAATATCATTTCCTTATTGTCCATGTATTATTGTAACATTATTCATAATAATGCCACAATAATCTTTCTTTATGAATGATGATCATCTTTAGCCAAAAGGCCAACAAAGATTATAAGCAATGGACAATAGTAATAATTACTTTAAATGATAATATTTAAAAATAAGCTCTACAATTCTTAAAGTTAGGATTGGAATAAGACTTCCATCCCTAACATTCAAAAATTTCTCACCATTTTCAAATATTCCACTTACTTGTAGTCCTAGCAATAAATTGCATAAAATCATCGGTATCTAATACCTAGGTAGTGGAATTACATAGAGAAACTCTAAGGTGTTATCATATAACATCCTTGATGAGCAACCCTTGCTCCTTTCTCTTGCTTAGACTATTATGGTCAAGGGAAGCAAGACAATTCTTCTTCCTATGACCCTGTGCTTTTGCCTGATTTGGATCAATTTTAGACAAATTATTTTGACTGGACTAAGAAGCCTCAATATGAACCCATTCGTACTGCTGAACTAAATTTAACTTTTGTTACTAATTAATGAAGTTGGATCCCATAAGTCATCACTGTCTAACAGCGATTGGAGCAATTAAAGTTTAGCCTTATTTTGAGATAAGAGAACAATGACCTAATGTATATGAATTATTTTAAGCCTAGAGACTTGGACTTTAGTCTCAAGGTTCTCCCACTATTTTATTCAAATTGATAGCCTCTACCTCCAATTTAGAAAATTACTTTAATTTCTAGTTGGTACTAGAATCCACATAGACTACACACAAGCCCAACTTTGGTCGGCCAACCCATGTGTATCTACAGGTAGATTCATTAACCAATTGTTTCTCCAAACAACTTCTAGTAATTTAATTTTACCTCAGAAACCTAATCAGTAGGCTTTGACCTCCACTGTAAGGATCTGGTTAGGTCCAACCATTAACATGACTATACTTGGTGCATCTAACCAAGAAATGATTAAGTCTAACTTTGGTTGGCTAACCTAACCACCATTAGAGAGATACATCCAAGTCATCATATGATGAGTGATAATTCTATTAGTCAACAAGCATCAGGCCTTTGGGTCTGCAATGATTATTGAGTTAATGGACTCATTATCAAATACATTAATGGGAGGCTATGACTCAGTTATCTCCATAACTTTGTCATTTTAAGGACCTAATAATTTTAGAAGATTTAAAATTATAAGTGATTTAAGGATAGAAAAGATATGGACCAATTCACTCCCACTGACTTCATCAAATCAAGTCCTCCCACTGACTTCTCAAGTCATTAACAAGGACTAGAATCAAATTTGGTCCATGGGCACCTAGATCAGTCTCACTGAATGAAATCAGACTCTCTGATTTCCTATGTGACATGGGTTAGCACAAATCAATGAGCAACCTAATCAAGGCCTGATTAACCACATTGGCTAGGTAAGTATGATCGATGGAAGGGTCTGCCAATGCTTGCCTTAGACACCATAAGAAATGGTCAGGTAAGCATGCTCCAAATTAAAAACCATCGATCAAGTTTACCTTAGACACCAACTGGTTTATTAGTTTTGATTTGATCTGCTTAATGACTTGGGCTCAGCCACTGAGCCACGATCAGTGTCCATTTGTTAGATATATGGACTTTGATTAACTACAACTATTGAAGTGATATATAGAAATAACCTAATCCTAATTACTTTTAATTAGATTTGATCAATTTCTTATCTCAGTCCATATTTAATCTAATCCTAGGTCTAACCCAGTTAATGATCTTATCAAAGCTAACCCATTACCCTTTAATCCATATTTTATGAAATTATCTTAAGATCTTTAAATCATAAACCTAGATCCTAAACAATCACTTAATTCTTTTAATTAAGTTCATGGCTGAGGGTTGGGGTTCAGCATTTTAAAAAATATTTTCAACTTTTGAAAGATTTAATACAATCTAGTGTTGTTTCCACTAAATAGGTCGACTCATTTTAAAAATGGGTCGCTTATTTCACTAACAAACAATAACAATTAAAATCAGTTCAGAAATATAATTCAGTCAACTTTTTAGTTGAGCTGGCATGCTGGTCGAGCCGGCCCGATCAGCAAATAGAACCTTCGTAAGATCCTGTTCTAAACTGATTTTAATCTATGTACATTACATAAAAATTTATGAAATGAAATAGACTTAATCTAAAATATTCATGATAAGATTTATTTAAATTCTTTTTAATTTTCTAGATCGCAATGTACCAGGACAACCTTTGCACTGTAAGGGGTAAACCTTACAGCAGGACAACCTACAGTCCGTGCGATCATTATTTTATTTTTTAAATTTATTTTAATATAATTATGAACATGTTATAAAAGAATCTAGAAGCTCTGATATCACTTTTAGAAAAGGTGCAGGATTTCATGCATGAATTTCAAAATTTTTTTGAAATATAACACAGTGGAACATGTAAATTAAATAATTTAATCTACAAATGCATATAATCAAATTACTAAACCCTATAATTAGAATCTATAATATGTCATATTATATTTATAAATCAAAAAATAAAAAATTTGATATTGATCAAATCAATATCCTAGATCTAAAATATTTTTATATCTAAAACCTAGATCATATCTAGATAAAAGAAGAGATCAGATCTCTTACCTTCATGTGGGTCGAGAACTTCATGGTTGATTTTTTTTATTATCTTTGGAGCCGCACATATGTCTGACCTCTACAGTTGATTCACACGAGGCTGCAACAAAATTGAAGGTTCGTCAAACAAAGATCTGCTCGAAGTGCTAGCTTCTTGCAGATCCCTCTGGATGGTTAATCTAAAAAATATTCTTTGGATCTCTTGGACATTCCAAGAGATGAAGAATATGAGGAGGAATAAGAGAGAAGTCAAACTTTTTGACCTTCCTAAAATCAAAATTAATATTTAATAGAAAAAGATCCTAAGGGAAGACAAATCCTCTCCTTTAGTACATCAACAATTGATATCTTGAAAATATCTCTATGCTAGGACATGAGAAGACCTTCTTCTCTTGATATTTTTTAGTTTTCAGATCTTATGATATCTGATTTCTCTCATAGAAAAATCTCATGATTTATGGAGATGAAGGGTTCTAAAAGAAACCTTAAGAAAAGACCTTCTTTTCTTCTTCTTCTTCCATCAGAACATGATCATATCATGTCCAAAATAAGATCACCATGCTCCAACTCTTTGGAGCATGAATTCACCATGCCATCCCTCTTTCTCTTTCATATTTTTTATCATATAAAAAAATATAAAATAAAGAGATATTAATATGAAAGGAAAAATAATAAGAGAAGACAATCTTCTCTCTTACCTTTCTCTCTACAACACATCAACCTTTGATCTCTTGATTGAAGAATTTTCTCCAAGGATTTTGGCACCTCAAACCATCCATGTAATTTTTTTTTCTCTCTCAAATTTTTATCATATAAAAATATAAAAACAAAGAGAAAAAAAATAAGAAAGAAAACCAATAAGAGAAGACAATCTTCTCTCTTACCTTTCTTCTCTACAAGACATCAAGTTTTGATCTCTTGTTAGAAGACTCTCCTCCATGGATTTTAGTGCCTCAAACCTCCCAGGTCTTCCTCATTCTCCTTTTGTATTTTTCTCAATTTTTCATGAATTTTTGACTCTTATGTCATGGCATATGGGGCGGCCTCCCCTTTTAGATGGCAGACTAGGTCATAAGACCTAGTCTAACAAGGAGTCCTTGGGGCGTCCAACTCTTGGATGCCCCCTATCTTATTTATTTCATGGATAGTATTTAAATAACCATAAAAGGGGCAACAAAAAAGAGGATAATCATGGGGGAAGTTGGCACAAGAGAGGGAGGGAAGAGTCCTTGTGAAGAGGGACTCTTTCAAAAAGAGAAATAGGCTAAACCACTTTCCACAATGAACCAAATTAATTTTTATATTGAACTAGATTAAATCTGATTCAAATATTTAAAATAAGTGGTGTGAAATTACTTCCCTTAGATGTCAAAATCATAAAAAAATTATCTAGAATTAATTAGTGGGCGTGGGCTTTGATTTTCTTAGGTGGTGCAAGAGAAGATGGAATCCTAGTCTAACTAGGATTCTTATTTAGATTAGGTCAAATACTTTGAACCTAATTTAAATTAATTGCAACTTAATTAATGATGATCCTAGTCCAACTAGGAGTCTAATTAAATCAGATTAAATTATATTTAATTTAAATCTTAACTTAATTAGGAATTAGGTACATACAAGTCCTAGTCAAATAGGGACTTGTTCTCCCTTACAACTGGCTTATTCAATAAATCAATTAGACTTAATCTAATTAAATCTAAACTAATTTTAATTGAATCATATTTAATTATACTTGATCTCAGCTTAATTGCTCAATCAGATTGAGCCAATTAGCAATCCAATTGCTAATGATCCTCCTGCAACACTTGCATTAGGTCAAACATCAATCACATTGATTGTTTAACCTTAGAACGATTCTCAATCATCAATTAACCATCTGATTAGGTTACAACCTCTTATGTGTGTGATCCTGTAGGTTCAAACCTAAGCTGATAGTATAGAAATTAATTTTTGTACCAGTCAAAATAATCATCTAGCAATGATTCCCGATGTCCAGCTAGGTCGAATGTATGCAAAGCAACATTCTAAGAATCCTAACCCATGGTTACCATATAATTTATTTTTTTGATCAATAATGCTCAAGAGGACTTTGAGTATGCTATCAATCACTCATTCAAGTCATCTCTATTGTGTCTCAAAATTTTACAAATCCTGTGACTCCTCACGAGGATTACCCAGGCCTAGATTTTGCTAAATTGAAACACAGCAAGACATTCTCTTTCTGAAGTTAATCAAGAGTGGTCAATCTCATCTTGACTCACATACCGACTTCACAAGTACTTGACTATACCCAAAAATCCTTCGAACCTATATTAAAAATACAGACAGTCCGGCACCAAAGCACAGTGAGTTGCTTGCAAGTCATCGTGGTGATCTCAGGTCGGAGGGATACGTATACCCATTGATTTTAGATAACTACTCTTGACAGTAAAGTGTTACATTGGTCATGTTCAATATAGATGTACTCCTACATCTCATCTGGATGCCATACCAGTGTCTCTACATCACTTGGTTATGAGGACAACCAACGCATATGGCATACAGTGACCTACGCTTGATAAGTTATCGTCCTTGTTAATTACTTATCATTTGGTCATGAATAATTTAAGAACCATTCGATAAATCCTTCTTTATCGATTGATTGCGGTTCTAAGGGCTTCATCATAATTTTGGAGTTCATTTAAAGAAGATAGAACTTTTATGATAAACTTGTTAAATAATTATTATTATTAGATAATTCATATACTAATTTCAATCATTTACCACTTAGATGATTGGCTTTATGATTTATTTCCCAATAGTTATGAGAAAATATGTCCCAAAAGCCAATCGTCAACCTGTTGACAGTTGAGCAACCTTGTATTGTAATTGATTTGTTAATAAATAAAATATATTTTTGGCATTTCTATCATAAGTTTTCATCTTCTAATGAACTCTGTTGTTGTGATAAAATTCTTAGGACTATTTAGATTCGATAAAGAAAAAAATTATCGATTAGTCCTTAAAATTATTTACGATCAAATGATAGGCTGTTAATAAGGATGACAACTTCTATCAAGCATAGGTCGCTGTAGGCCATATGGGTTGGTTGTCCTCTTAACCAAGGAGTATGGAGACATTGGTATGACATACAGATGAGATGTAAGGGTACATCATCATTGAACGTGACCAACTCCAAAGCATTCTACTGTCGAAAATATCTCTGATGAGATATAGGTATAAGTGTCCCTTAGACCTGAGATCACCTCAATGACTTGCAAGCAACTCACTGTGCTTTGGTACTGGACTAACTGAATTTCTAATTCAGTGATAGAAGGCTTCTGGGCATAGTCAAGTACTTACAAAGTCAGAGTGTGATCAAGATAAAATTGACCACTCCAAGAGTTGGAGAAGAATGAGTCACTATATTTTAATTTAACAAAACCTTAGCCAGGATAATCCATTAGATGGATTTGATATTTTAAAATACAATGTGGACAATTTGATCAGAGTTGACAGTTGAACTTTGAGGTATCCTATGAGCATTTTGGTAAAGGAGATGAATTATATGGAAACTATATCCGCATGGGTTCTAAGGATGTTGTTCTACACATTCGACCTGTTCGACCGTCAGGTACCATTGCTAGATGGTCACTTTGATTGGTATAAAAATTTATTTTTATACTATCAGCTTATATTTAGATCTATGAGGTCACACATATTAGAATTCAAGATCCAATCGGATGGTTGATCAACGATTAAGAACCGTTCTAGGGTTAAATGAACAATACGATTGACATTTAACCTAGTGCAAGTGTTGCAAGAGGATCGATTAGCAATTCGATTACTAATTAGCTTAATTTGATTAAATCAATGAATTGAGATTAATTTTAATTAAATATTATTTAATTAGATTTGGTTTGGGCTTGATTGGATCAAGTCCAATTGGTTTATTGGATAAGCCAAGTGCAAGAAAAAACTAGTCCTAATTCAATTAGGACTTGGGTCAACCTAATTTCTAATTCGATTAAAAAATTAAATCAGATTTAAATCTAATTTAATCTGATTAAAGTAAGTTTTTAATTGAGTTAAGATCTATTTTAATTGGGTTGATTTAGTTTTAGTTTGATTTGGTTTAAGAAATCAAATTTGAACAAGTCATAGATTGAATCCTAGTACGACTAGGATTCCACCTTGCGCCACCTTAGCCCCCTATGTCCACTCTCTCTTATTTTGTGTGATAAAACCTTCTCTCCCAAGCTTTCATGTATTTCCAAAGATTTTCACTTTTTTTCTCTTATATGGAATGTGGTTGTGGACCAAGTCAAAGTAGGAATTAGTTTGGATTTCAAATTCTATGAGATAGAATTTTAGGAAACCAAAACTCTTTCCTTATGGCACTGATTTTATCCAAATTTTTTCTAAAATTTTTATGAGTTTTATGAAACAAATTATGTACCCTTTGCTGGTGGTCCATGGTAGAAAAAAAAAGAGGAGGCACCCATGAGTTGGGCACCCCTTGTCTTGCCCTATTTGGATTTTTCTTGACTAGGTATTGACCTAGACAAGGATTCTTCATATCTCTTTATTTAAGATGAATTTCTTCTTGAATTTTTGTGAATTATAGAGAATTGAGAGACCTTTGAGGTATGTGAAAATCAAATAGAAAAAGTATAGGGGCGTGGAGATATAATAGACACAAAACTAAGTGTCTGGGTTAGAGCAAAGAGAAGAAGAAGAGGGTCTTCTTCTAGGGTTGCTGAGTTCACCTCTTTTCCTCCTCCATCTATGAGTTTTTTAAGAGTATCTTACATCTAAAATTCCTTATCCTACTTCTCATTTTTGGAGAAGTCCAAATCAAGAAGAAGGATACATCTGATCGATTATCGAAGAAGGATCAGCACAGTACTAGCATACTATGTTGATTTTCTGGACCAGGACTTCTGATCGTGATTCGTGGGCTCGTGTGGATGACTCCTAGAGGTCGGATGCATGTGCAGCTTACAACATCATCCTCAAGCTCAGATCAGTAAAGTTAGAACATCTAACTTGCAAGGTAATAGATCTGATCTATTATATTTTACATACATTAGATGTAGTATAGAAACATGTTAATATGATAAACATGTAGTTCTTGCTCTTTATATTTTAATTTTTGATTTAATACCATGTAATAATAATATAATAGAATCTTAGATCTAGAGATTCTTTAATTTTATAAGATAAATTTTTTATTTATTTTAGTCTTCCACTGCCTGATCTTTAAAAAGTTTCAAGATTTAACTCAGAAATCCTAGATCTGGTTCTTTCATTTCTCTACATGATCCATATGTGTTTCTAACCCTAGGTCTAACCCATTAGAAGGACTTGATTCATGCTAATCCATTGCCCATCATATATTATGTAGTATCTTAATGATCTTCAATTCTCAAATCTAGATCATTCAAACTTAATTCAAAATTAAGTGTGTGAAATGTGTGTTTCGGTTTGTAGAACTATTCTACAAGAATTTTTGGTGAAGCATACCATATGTTTCAACACATAAAAATAATTTTCATAATATGTTTAATAATTAAACATACATAGATATGATCTAAACTTCTTTCATACGTCTCATGTATCATGACAGCTTTTAGATCAAGATCAATTACATCATATGCAATATGTAATTCAGATCTAAAATAATTTTATATTTATATTTTATCTTATTATAATAAATCATAAATCATTTTGGATTTGATCTAAATATATTTATGATCAAAATAATATATAAAAATCTATTCACTTTTCTTCTTCATGAAACTGGATCACAACGATACCCCTACACATCATAAGAGAACCCATCGAATAGGCAAAAGAGAGATTAATCTCTTCAATCCCTTATGACCAGACAGTCTGGTGATCTCATCAATCTGAGTACTAGACTACTAAGATTTAAAATCTAATTTCATATATAATTACATCAACATGTAATTATTGATAAAACTATTTTGTGTTATAAACATATCCTTGATCTTATCAATTATGTTCTTCATCTAACCCAATTAGATTTGATGCATCATATACATCATATCAAATCTAAAATATATCTTATATTGATTATAAAATATTAATTTTAAATTTGATATAAAATAAAAAAATTAATTAGATATAAATATAAATACATAAGAAATTAATTTTTGATAAAATCTGTTTTCATACAGTACTAAATTATGATAGGATTTAGATCAAATATCCATCGAAAAGGATCCAATTTAAATATAAAATAAATTTTATGTAATAAAAAAAGAATATTAAAATTTTATTAAAATAGATTTAAAATAAATTTTAATTCATATTATTTTTTTATAAAAAATTTAGCAATAGCAGAATTCTGTTATAACAAATTTATAACAACCTCAATCAACCATTGATTTGGCACCTCTAATCCAATCAAATTTAGATCAAAAATTTTATATAAATAGTTTAAATAAGATTTAATATTTTATAAAAAATCTTAATTATATCTCATATAAATAATCTTAAAAAATTTTATTTTGCATGCATATATTTCAATTTGGCTCTGATATCAGTTGAAGGGAAAAGAAATAGTTTCCCTCCGGGATGCCCAGATTGCATCTAAAATTTTTTTAATATTCTATTTATTTAATGATCAAATCCTTATCTAAAATATAATAGAATCAGAGATTAAATCTTAAATTATTTAATATAAATTTTTATGGAGGCCTAGATATGCAGACCCTCTACTTCGCATGCACGTCAGATATTGTAGGAAAGCGGGATGAACTCCAATCCAATTAGCTTAGCAACTCAATCAATCAAGAGATGGGATGTGCTAGTGTGACACCTCATACTAGTAGGTGGGATGCCTAAAGAGACCCCACACCCAAAGTAAGAGGGTGGCAACAAGGGGAGAGGCCAAAGGAAAGATAGGACCTCTCTTTCTTCTCATGCCTCTCTTTCACTTTTCTTTTCTCTCAATCTGATTTGTTTGCTACGCTATTGCTATCTTTTTTTCATAGGTAGAGACCCTCTCTATTTATAGATGATACTTATAATCCAATGAGATGAAGACTTCTAATTTAAATCTAATTTAAATTGGTCTAATACTAATAAAAGAAAGATTCCTATATGAAATATAATTGTCATCACATATGACAATCAACTTGCACCCAATCTCTCACTCACTTGGGATGCCCCAAATAAGCATCAAACCAGATTTTGGTCATGCTTCATGAGAGGGTATTCTCAGTGCAAGTAGGAATACTCATATCTCATCCAAAATAGGTCCGATTCGAATCCGATTCAAAGCTGTTTCAAAATAATTTTGAAAGGCTGTCAGTCTCAAACTCTTTAGGATTTTTGTACCAAGTCTAACTTAAATTTTGGATCCATATAAGTATAATTAATTTAGATTTAATCTAAAATTAATTAGTACTTAAATTCAATCTTTCATACATTCCATGAATCATAGATCAGAAACTGTTCATCCTCGTGATCGAACCTCAACCTCATGTGTAGTGCTAGCTAGATATAGTCAACTCTTCAATTCTGTTTGACCCATAACTTAATTCACAATCAAGTTAGCTTATATGTTCAATCAAGTCAAGTACTTTCAAATTGGACATATAAACATAGGTTAATTTTTTCCTACTTTGTCTGACTTGTGTGCGTGACTTCATAGGTTCAAATACTAAGTCGGTAGCACAGAAATCAATTTCTGCACTAATCGAGATACCATCTAGCAATGATTTCTGACATCCAGATAGGTTGAATTATTGTAAAAGAATATTTCAAAACTCATACACATGGTTACCGCATAATTCATTCTTTTGACCCTGAATGCTCTAGAGTGGTCTCAAGTTAACTGTCAATCGAGATTGCTACATCTGCATTGTATTTTAACCTTTTAAATCCATCTCATAGATTACTCTGATCAAGATTTTATAAAATTAAAATATAACAATACATCAACTCCAATAATTCGAAGAGATCAATCTCATCTTGATCCACACACAGACTTCACAAGTACTTGACTGTACCTAGTAGTCTTCCATCACTGCATTAGAAATCCAGATAGTCTGACATCAAAGCACAGTGAGTTGCTTGCAAGACACTATGGTGATCTCAGGTCTGAAGGATATTTATACCCATGTGTTTTACGAGCAGCTCTTGATAGCAAAATATTCAGCAGGTGAGTCACTTGTTCCGTGACAATGTACCCCTATATTTTATCTGTATGCCATATCAGTGTCACCACACTCCTTGGTTAAGAGGATAACCAATCCATATGGTACACAACAACCTCCACTCGATAAATATCATTATCCCATAATGATGTATCATTTGGTTGCGAACATGTTTAAGAACTATATGATGAATTCTCTCTTTATCAAACACTAGCATAGTTCTAGGGACTTCATCATAGTACAAGAGTTCAAGAAAGATGTCACTTTGTGATGAAAAATATCAGAATAACTATTATTCAATTGATCAATTATTCATATACAAGGATGAACTCAATCGTCATACGATTGATTTTAAGACACAACCCAACAGTTGCATGTGGATATGGGTTTAACAAATTAGGTCTAATGATCAAACTACAATTAAGGTCTAATTGATTAGATTAGGCTAGAACCCATTATCAATTTTCAGCAGTTGATTGAACCTAATCGATGGCTGATTAGGATTTGATCAAAGGAGCTCAAAGTCGAGTTTAGTTATAGTTGGTCACATCGATTCATATTTTGATGTGAGTTGATTGACTCAAGACTGAATTTGGCTCAGTGGTTCAGACCCATTTTAATAGGCTAACCTGATCAATTCTTATCGACCAATTTGATGTCTAAGGCAAGTATTTAGATTGATTATTTAATTGGTTTCATTGTTTGACCTGGTTAATTTTGATTGGTGTCTAAACAAAGCAATAGAGGGACCCCCATGTTGAATTTTTATGGTTTCATGCACGCATGATTTTACAAAACAAGTATGCAGTAGAATTTTAAAATTTTAGATCAAATCTAAATCAATTTAAGCATGCATAAGATCAAATCTTCAAACCATAATAGGATCATCATATATGAGATAAGATTTAGATACAAAAATCAAATAGAAAAAATTAAATTTAAAACATACCTGGACATGGATCAATCTTCAACACGAACTGATGATCATGTATGTCCTTCGAAGGTCCCTTATAGCTGCACATGCGTCCGGCCTCTATGGGTATCCACATGAAACTCTGATCTGATCAGAAGCTTTTTGATCTCACCAAGATGCTAGCTTCCTTATAGAGATCATATCTTGATAGTTGAAAATCTTTTTTTTATTGGGTTTCAATGGCACAGCGGAAGGGTTAGGTGTTTAAAATTTTCATTCAAAACACCCAATGCATCGGAAGCCCTAATGCCCAGAAACTCTTGACTATAATAATCAAAGCATAATAAATATAAATTAGGATAAAAAAAATATCTATAGTACTAATCTTAATTTTTACAAGACATCCAAGTATCCACCCTCCAATAGTGATCTACACAAAAATTGAACCAAAGACAGCGCTCCTTCTTCACCTTGCTTCAAGAGTTCTAGCCCCTAGAACTCGACTAGCCTCATACCGATCAAGTTTCTTCAAGAACCTGACCTCACCCTCTTAGAACCTCCTCTAAACTTCTGATTCTCCTTCTTTAGGATCTTTACAACCCTTGTTAGGATCAGATAAGGCTTTGTCTTAAATCCCAAAGCCTTGTCCTAAAACTAAGATAGGTTGTAAGAAAGAAAGGAGAGCAATAGGAGAGAAATTGGAAACCCCTCTTGAATTCTTCAGATACCCAGTGCCCCAACTTATTTATAGCCACTAGAGGGATGCCAAAAGAGAGAGACATACCTTATCCAAAAGGTATATCTGATCTGATTATCAGAGATAAGAGTTCCTTCAAGCAGAAGGACTCTTATCCATGATACGTCGATCAGCACCCTGGTCTGCGCGCATGCAACCAAAGAAGGTATATTTTCACATCTCTTCTCAAATGAAAAAAATCTTAAAAAATTCACATGGATTGGGGATTCAATATAGATTCCAAAAAATTAAAAATAATAATAAAATTCTCACAGAAGGATGCTATCCTCATACCTCTTCACGCAAGTGCTGATCACCACACGCGCAGGCATCAGGACCGACTTATGGCATCTATTTGGCATCTATGGAAAGATTCTAGAAAAATTATCAAAAATATCTTATCCAATGTAGAATGTTATCACCAAAAATCATTCCAATCTGAAAGCACTTGATAGGGAGAAAGACTCTTCAAATCACAGAGAGACGCGACACTTCTACATGCGCGCACGAGACATCCTTCTTTTTTCAATTTTTTTTCTTCCCCAAAAATTTTAGAAAAAATATATCTCATACTTTGAGATGTGCATCAAAATATGGAAGGTGATGTGAGCTATCACACAGAATTTAGTCCCATAAAAAAATAATTTTTTTCTTTTGTCCATGCCAACACTTGTAGGCAGAACCTGTTTTACACCAAGAGTCCACCACAACTTGGACTCTTCATAATTGGTGTTAACATAGGATGTGGTGCCCCAATTTAGGCTGCTTCTAGGTGATATGACCTAACCCAAATGTCTACCAAATTGGACTAGCTAATTAGCAAGGGATGGGACCAAATTGGTCTCCAAAGGAGCAAGGATTTCCACACGTGCTAGCATGCTTACCAGAATCCTGATTGAATCCAAAATTTCAATCAATCTTTTTCAAAAGTATCCTTGGTCAATTTTTATATGTATGTGACCCATTGGGTCCCATATCTAACTGATAGTAGGTCTGGATATAAGTTGACCAAATTTGATTAAGTTTCAATCTAATCGATTTAAGTCCAATCAAGCTAATCCGAGTTCAACAATTAGGATCCTTTCTAATTGGCGATCGAATTAAACTCTTTAATTTGATCAAAATTTTATAAATTAAGATTGACATCTAACAATGTATCATGACTACCCAAAAGATGTAGAATTTAATAAAAATACCAAATCTACCCTTCAGTGGCAAATTACCATGCAATTCAATCCTTCGATCATCCTTGCACCCTGAATATGTTCATGAATATGAAATCATGTCAAACTCAAATACATTCATATCGATTCTCAATTAACCAATGATGACTCCAATGAAGAAGCTTAGAAACTCTTTATAATCTCCTTCCTACTTTTGGCCAAAAGATTTTTCTCAAGTCATCTAGGATTGAGAATACACAGGATGCGATCTCCTCTTATTAGGAGTTATTGATTCCATGTTGACCTACTCACAACCTCCATACACACTCTACCATATCCAGAACACCCCATACATATCTTAATGTCATGCCTGGGTATGAACCAAAATATGGATTCATGTGCACAAGATTACATGATGGTCTCAGGTCTAAGGATCATTTGCATAACTCCCACTTAGAGAACCATCTTTGACATGCAAATAAGGCTTCCATAAGATGTTCTCTTTCATCAAGTCAATTCAGTGACTTATTTCTCAAATGAGTATCCACATCCTTGTATCAGTGTCTCACACAAGTGGCTAGTGAGGTCTGCCACCCTCTCCATTGAGCATACATAGGATGTACCAGTCTATCCGAAATATTGATCCTCGACTCAATGCTCCTACAATCAGGAATATTTAATATTAAGATTTTAGGATTTTAGGTCTCACTAGCATGACCAATTCATGTCTCCTAAAATCATTATCTTAATCTTTGAGGTTCATCATAATCTTAGACATAATAAGATGCAGCTAATATGATGAATCAATGCCTCAAATAATAATAAATATTATTTCATGAGTTAAAAAATTATAAAAAAAGTTCCATCGCAACACACTTACGATTGACTTATAGGGTACTTTTCTTTCAATCTCCTACTTGCACTAAAGCCAATCGCCTTTGTATCTCATACAATCATGATGATAATCATATAGCTGCTGTGGTATGGTCTTAGTGAATGGGTCTGCTGTATTGTTCTTTCTATCTACTCATTTAAGGATAACATCTTGTCTCTAACGAGATGAAAATGTCTGAGGATGTGCTTGGATGTATAATGAGACCTAGCTTCCTTATATTGAATAACAGCCCCAGTGTTATTACTCTAGCGTGACACCGATCTTTCAATCTTAGGAATGACTCTTAAATCCATGATGAATTTCTTCATCCAGACAGCTTTCTTAATGGCTTCACTAGCAACAACATACTCTGGCTCAGTAGTTGAGTCAGCTACTATCTACTGTTTGAAACTCTTTCAACTCACTACCACATCATTTAGGATAAACACATATCCTGATATTGACTTGCTATCATCTACTTTTCAATGATCCTTCCTTGGATCAGCCTGAAATCTACTAGCTATGCCCAAAGCATGAGCTACATCAGGCTTGGTACATAGCATGGCATATATAATTGATCCCAAAGCCAAATTATAAGAGATTTCATTCATCCTTTTCCTCTCTTCTGGTGTCTTAAGACACATTTTCTTAAAGAGACATATACCATAACTTACAGACAAGTAACCTTTCTTACTTGCCTCCATATTAAATCTCTTTAATATGAGACCTATGTACCATGACTGGGATAAGCCTAACATCCTTTTAGATCTATCTCTATAGATCTTTATATCCAATATATAGGATGCTTCACCCAAGTCTTTCTTGAAAAACTTATTCGATAGCTAAGTCTTGACCGATTGCATCATTGGGATATAATTTTCAATGAGCAGTATATCACCAACATACAGAACCAAGAAGATAATAACACTCCCACTTATCTTCTTGTATACACATGGTTCATCCATATTTTTGATAAAGCCAAACTCTTTGACTATCATATAAAATTGGATGTTCCAGCTCTTCGAAATCTGCTTCGATCTATAGATGGATCTCATTAGCTTGCATACTTGATTTGCTCTCCCACTTGAAACAAATCCCTCTGGCTGAGTCATATAGACCCCTTCCTCTAGATTACTATTAAGAAAAATGGTCTTGACATCCATCTGTCAGATTTCATAATTGTAGTATGCCGCTATCACAAGCAAAATTCAGATGGACATGAGCATAGTCACTGGTGAAAAGGTTTCATCATAGTCAATTCCTTGCCTTTGACTGAAACCCTTCACAACTAACCTAGCTTTGTAGGTTTCTACTTGGCCATCTACTCTGATCTTTTTTTTGAAGATCCACTTGCATCCTATATTGGGATCACACCCTTAGGTGCATCAACCAAGGTCTACACTTGGTTGGTATTCATCAAATCCATCTTAGATTTAATAGCTTCCAGCTATCTGTCTGAGTCCCTACTCATGACAGCTTTCGAATAGATCAGTGGATCAAAATCATAAATGATATTGATCGAATTATCATTCTCAATGATAAAATTATATCTCAGAGATGCTTGACGCACTCTATCTGACCTTCGGAGAGGAGGTGTATATAGTGAATGTACCTCATCTTTGGATACTTTTGATTGAGGATCTTCTTGTGGTCTAACTGAAGAGAATTTTAGTACAAGGGTAAAATGATAATTTTAAAACTTTTTCAAAATTATAATTTTATAGTGAAAGTTATTAATTAATCTAATTAATTAACATGTATTTGTTAGATGTGTGCCCTAGATGCCAAATCCGCTGACACATTCCTGTACTAATCTAAGGGCAAAATTATAATTTTGACTATAAATGAATAAAAGGGTTATTCTTCTATCACATTGTGTACATTGTGTCTGTGATACATCCTTTGAGTTATAAAGAATGTTAATTCATATTTTTAAGAGTTGAAAATTTAAGCCATGAATTTACATAACTAACTCATAAACTGCTCCTGACCATAGGATCATCACGAGGATGGTGATCGATCCGGAAGGTTGGTGTACGATCGCTTCCTTAAGGTAGATGAATCTTGAGTCTACTGTGTGGAGACACCAGAGTGAGGGTACAGGTATTCATTGAGAATGAGAGTACTGAGCGTGACCATCTCGAGCAGTCATAAGGAAATCTACCTTCTCGTCGATGACTAGCTCGATGCTGTAGTTGTGTGTCTAGTTCTTTGACCTGAGGTGCATCGTCAGTTCACCTTGAGTGTGTTATAGTTTGACTACACCATAACTCAGTCTTCTAGCCATCCGAAATCCTGAGGTGTATGTTGGCTGTAGCATATTCATTGTAGGAACCAGATCGCATCAAGATGGGATCTATTAACCTCGGTAGATGAGAGGAGTAGTCCTATAGTGATCGAAAGATCGAGTCCTTAAGCCCATGGCCATGGCAGAGTGAAATAATGGAAAAGAATTTTTCATTAGGATTTCACATCGAACTCGGATCGATCGATTGATTCTTATGACTGATGTTGGGTTTGACGAGTTCACCTTAACCCTAATTCAGTCGGGACTCATGATAGAGGAACTCAATCACACAGGTAGCTGCATCGAGAGGTTCATCCTCAGTTCTGATGGATTGCCACCACATACTGCTAGGTGTCACTGATGGATTTTGGGAGCAATTAGAATGATTTTGATGATCGATCATTCTAATTGTCTGAATCAGAAGAGTTCTGATCCATCGAAAGAAGTTTCGATAATGTCGATGATGAGATCATGACATGTCTCATTACCATACAGAATTGAACCTAACTGGGTCACACAAATAAGGGTTACGGTCTGGATGTCATCAATTGGCTAGCCCAATTGATTTGGATAAGATCCAATTAGGTTCAAGGAAATCGTGCTAGCACTCGATCGAGCCTAACTTTTTCCTCGTGTAATCTTTTCTGTCTCTACTGAGCCAAATGTGATCTGGCTCATCCAGAGAACCTTGGAAAAGTTTCTCTCAATTTAAATGAATCTTGTCCAGCTCAGAAAAGGCTTGTCTTAATTCATGAGATGAATTTAAGACAACACCTGCTAATTTCTAGCACCTACCAATTTCATTTTAGGGTATCTATCAAAAGTTGACATATGGGTCTTAAACTGAAGAGGACTTATTGGAGGATTTTTGTGGAGTGTCCACATGCCTAAACCTAATCAAATTGGATGCCATAATCAGATTATGGCATGAGCACAATTGGATTTAAGTGGGTGCCCCAAATGGATAAGAACCAAAGAGTCCTGATAAACTTGGACTCTTTGGCGCCACCTTATTTGAGCCTATCCATTGTTGGTGCCAACATAGGAGAGAGCATGGAAATTCTTATCTGATATGATCAGATGACATCACTCCACTAATCAAATTTTTTTCAGAATTTATTGGAATTTTTGATTGGTCGAATGATGTGGCACTGCGCAGCATACAGGGTCTATATAAACCCTACTGCACCTAGGGTTTCGGGGCAGAACTTATTTTGTGAAAAAAACCCATTGACTGCCACTCCCTCCCCTATTCTCTACATACTCCCTGCTCTCCTTTCTCCCCTCTTCATATCTAAGAAGTTGGACGTTCATCTGGCATAGGTGCAAGGCGTGGTGATGCCTGGAACAAAAGGCTGCAGGACTTCTTCGACAGGCTGCTGCTCCAACTTCAAGAAGACTTTTGAAAATCTTCCTAATCAGATTTAGATCTGATTTTTGGTGCATAGAATCATGAGGAGAAAACATTCTAGATCCTACCTGAGTGGATATTGGTAGAGGCCAAGCACTTACGAGGCTACATCAGAACCTCAAGCAGTGCTGCGATCATCTACAGGGTAATTAGATTACTCTTGAGGTATGTCTATGTTTCTCATACTTTTAGATTTAATTTTGAAATTAAAATATCAGATAATAAAATTAGATCTAATAAATATTAGATCTGAAATATTGTAGGATAAAAATTTAAAATTTATTCCACCTCAGATTTGATGAAATCTGGAAGATCCTACACAAAAAAAAGGTGGTTTTTCCTTCAAGTGGTATCAGAGCCAGGTTGTTGGCTCTATTTCAGATCTAATTTAGATCTAATTTTAATTTTAATTTATCTGATATTAAAAAATTTCAAATATAATATCAGATATGATAGGATCTAAAATTAAAATATTTAAAATTAAATCTAAGATGATCTAACGTGCATGAGATGCATGACTAGACTAGGATTAGTTGAATCCATAAATAGTCTTAAGTTTTATATTTTAATGAGATTAAAATATAATTTAAATCTAATTTATTCTCTATTTTTCTAATGTTATAAGTGTTATAATTAGATCAGAAAATAGAAAATAAAATTTTAATTTTTTTATAAAATTAATCTGTTACATGCCTAGACTAGTTGTAGAACTATTCTAGTAACTTATCTAGAATAGATTTAATTTTGAATAGTTCAATTTAAATCTTATTTTTTAGATATTACATATGATGTATCAGATCTGAAAGCATATTAATTAGATTGATTTTTGATACATGAGATGTATGCAAAGCATGTATTAGTTAGATCTTAAATTGTATATGTGATATGTTAATTTAGATCTAACTAGTTTTGTAGTTAAATTTATATTTCTAGTTAAGATGTTCCTCATGGCCGTCCGGTCATAAGAATGAAGTAGGGTTTAAAGGCCCTCTCCTCTCATTTAATGGGGCGTTCATATGACGCATAGGAGTGCCGCGCGTTCATCCTTAATCAGAAATCAAAACTTACTTTTCTGCAAAACCCTAGATCCTGAAACCCTAGGATTTATTATACATGCTTTATTTATGAACCCAAACTTAATTAATGTATTATGTTTATGAAATTAAATTAGGTCTAAAATTGAGAATTTCAGATCTAAGATATTTTCATAAAATTGGGTTCAGGCTTGGGTAGCTCAATTAGGTCTAGCGGTTGATCAAACTGAATCAAGAGTTGGTTATGTGGGATCATGAAAGCTAATAATTGACCAGCCTAATAGGATTAAGTCTGGGTCAAGGTTGAATCACATTTAGATGTGACTCGATCATGTTAAGACCTAATTTGGCTCAGAGGTTAGGTCTGGATTGTAGGCTAACCCAATTAGTTCTAGTTCGATAATTTGGTGTCTAAGGTAAGTTCGGCAGATGTGACCGATTGGTTTTTAATTGGGAGCTACTCAACTCGAATGCATTCTTGTCGAGTTAATGGCATATCCCTTCCACCGGTCTCACTTACCTGGCCATATATGTCGATCCAGTTCTGATTTGAGGTGGCTAACAATTCGAGCTAACCCATGCCACTAGGTTAGTCATAATTGTTATGACTATATCAAGTCAAGTTTAAAGAGATCTAAATCAAATCTTCCTAAGAAAATATTAAGTCGAGGTCTTCCACCATTGTGGATGTGCGGGCCCTTCCCGGGGTTGATTATTCTCGACTGGCTATAGTGGCTCAGTTGCACCGGAAAGATGCAACCATGTCCATTAGGCATTGGATGCTATGGATTAGAGGATGGGTTGGGCTCAATATTCCGAATACGGTGCGGGACCCAATCAGGAATCTAATTCGTGCAAATGGTGGGTTTGGCTTAACTAAGGATTGGAGCAATATCCCAGATACGGTGAGCTTCATGAATTAGAGATCAAGTTTTGGGTGCACCATGATTAAAGAATCATTGGACAAGAGTTGTCCACTCATCGGTTGAACCATCACCAATAACTGTTAGGTGAGGTGATGAGCCAGTCGGTAAGACCGCACCACCCACTAGAAATCACTAATCACGGAGATTTTCACATCTCTACCAAGGGAGTGTAGGGATCTGAGAAAATAGTGGGAGCCTAATTTGTTTAAAAATAAAAATCCTAAATAAATTGGTTGAGTTTGATTACAAAATCTAACTAAAAACTTTCGACTCTCTACAGGAAACATGTCTGCCTCAAACCCCCTGACCAAAATTCTAGACACTCATAGACTGACTGGATCAAATTTTAAGGACTGATTGAGGAACTACAAAATTATTCTGGGTTCTAAAAAATTGGCTCATGTCTTGGACCAAGACCCACCTGCCATGCCAGCACGTCCGACTGCTGAACAGAGAGCATCTCTGGAAAAGTGGACGGACGATGATAACAAAGCCAGGTACTACATGTTGGGTGCAATGTCTGATGACTTGCAGTGCCAACATGAAAATATTTTGACTACCTGCCAAATGTTGGCTCACCTACAAGAGTTGTTTGGTGAACAGAGTCGCGCAGCTAAGTATCAAGTCTGTCAAAGACTTTTTAAGGCCAAGATGCGTGATGGGCAGTCAGTCCAAGATCATTGTTTGACAATGATCAAGGATCTTGAGGAGCTTGAGAAGCTCGGTATCATCTTAGACAAAGATTTTCAGATTGATGTGATCCTTCAGTCCTTGTCCGATGCATATGGTCAGTTCATCATAAACTTTCATATGCATAAGATGCAATGTACATTGGCCGAGTTAATGAATATGCTGGTTATGGTTGAGCTTTCAATGAAAGGTTCAAAAGGCTCAGTTCTTATTGTGGAGCGGACTTCTTCCAAGAGAAAGTCTTTTGAAAAGAAAAAGAAGTCTGTGAAGAAGCAGAAGGTGGATGGAAAGAACAAGAAGACAGGACCGAAGAAGAAGGCTTCTGAAAAGGGAAAGTGTTTCCACTGTCTGTCAGAAGGCTATTGAAAGTGGAACTGTCCTCAATACCTAGCCACCCTAAAGAACAAGAAGGATGGTCCTTCTGGAGGTATGCTCATTATCGAATCTAATCTTATGATTTCTTCTGCATCCAGTTGGATGCTTGACTCTAGTTCTAGTGCTCATTTGTACACTTCTATGCAGGGTCTTGAGGAGAGCAGGAGGCTGAGGGATGGGGAGATGATCCTACGTGTCGGGAACAGAGCAAGAGTTGCTGCTGTGGCCGTAGGAACCTACCCTCTGCGATTACCATTAGGATTAGATTTAGTTTTAAGAGACTGTTATTATGTGCCTGCAGCTAGCAGAAATTTGATTTCTATTTCATGTTTAGCACAAGAAGGCTATGTGATTAGCTTTCATAAGGATCATTATAATATTTTTTATAAAAATAATAAAGTTACAAATGGTTTTGTTATTAATGATCTCTATCAGCTACATATTGATGTATCTATTTTTAATATTGAGCAAAATGTGAATGCCATAGGAATTAAAAGGCCTAGAGATAGTCTAAATGATAAGTATCTGTGGCACCTAAGCCTAGGTCATATAGCGGAAGACAGGGTTAACAAATTGAAGAAATTCAGGCTACTGAGTCCGTTGACTTCCGAGTCATATCCAGTTTGTGAATCATGCCTTCAAGGCAAAATGACCAAGCTCCCTTTTGTGGGATATGGGGAAAGGGCCACAGACCTACTTGCCCTAGTACATACGGATGTGTGTGGCCCATTTGATGTGCCAGCTAGAGGCAACTTTGTCTACTTCATTAACTTTATCAATGATATGTTTAGGTATGGGTATGTGTTTCTAATGAAACATAAGTCTGAAGCCTTTGAAAAGTTCAAAGAATTCAGACATGAGGTAGAAAAATAAATAGAGAAGCCCATTAAGGTTCTTCGATCAGATCGAGGAGATGAATACCTTAATCGAATATTCCTTGACTATCTTAAGGACAATGACATAGTCTCACAATGGACTCCACATGGAACGCCTCAACTCAATGAGATTTCAGAATGGAGAAATCGGATCCTATTAGATATGGTCCATTCCATGATGAGCTTCACGGACCTCCCTGATTTTCTTTGGGGACATTGTCTCATGACAACAATTTATGTATTGAATAGGGTTTCCTCTAAAATCATTTCAACCACACCGTATGAGATATGGCATAGTAAGAAACCAAGTCTGAATCATCTCAGAATTTGGGGTTGTTCGGTTCATGTCAAGAGATAGCAGATGGACAAGTTAGAGTTCAGGTCTTTTAGAGCTCGATTCATAGGATATCCTAAAGAGTCATTAGGATACTATTTTTATATTCTGGAAGATCACAATGTGATTGTGAGTCGAAATGCTATTTTTGTTGAAAAACAGTTTATTCAAGATGGTGGCATCAGAAGAATAATTAAGCTCAAGGAGAATGTCTCCCAAGAGCAACGAGCTAAAGAACCTGAGGAACCCAATCAATTAGAACCAGTCCTAACACAACCTATTCCACCTCGTAGATCGACTAGGGTTTTTCGTCCTCCTGAAAGGTGCCTAGATACCATACAAGAGAATGTAGAGGAAATGTTCCTCATGGGAAATGGGGTTCATGGTGATGATCCCAAGACCTATGATGAGGCGATATCAGATATCGATTTCGAGAAATAGTTAGAGGCAATGAGATCAGAAATTGACTCGATGCACTCAAACCAAGTCTGGACCTTGGTAGATCCACCTAAAGGTATTGTGTCTATTGGGTGTAAATGGATCTTCAAGAGAAAGATAAGTGCAGATGGAAATGTGGAGACATTCAAGGCTAGGCTCGTAGTGAAAGGTTATAGTCAGCGCGAAGGTATTGACTATCAGGATACCTTCTCATCCGTAGCCAAGCTAAAATCCATCCGCACATTGCTTGCTATTGCAGCCTATTTCGATTATGAAATATGGCAGATGGACATGAAAATGGCATTCTTAAATGGACATCTTGAGGAAGATATCTATATGGAACAGCTGCTTGGATTCACATCCAGTGATGATGATCACAAGGTCTGCAAGCCGCAAAGGTCCATTTATGGACTTAAGCAAGCATCTCGGAGTTGGAATACTCGTTTCAATGATGTGATCAAAATATTTGGTTTCATCAAGAATGAGGAGGAACCATGTGTGTTCAAAAAGATCAATGGGAGCGCAGTTATCTTCCTCGTATTGTACGTGGATGACATCCTCCTAATTGGGAATGACATTCCCATGTTGACCTTAGTCAAAATATGGTTGTCTAAGGAGTTCTCTATGAAAGATCTAGGAGAGGCATCCTTTATACTAGGTATTAAGGTCTATAAAGATAGACCAAATAGGATGCTGGGACTTTCACAGAAGATGTACATAGAGGAGGTGCTAAAGAGGTTTAGCATGGAAAACTCCAAAAGAGGTTTATTGCCTTTTAGACATGGCATTCATCTCTCCAAGAAGATGTGCCCTAGCACACCTGAGGAGATTGAATGCATGAGCAAGATCCCTTATGCTTCGGCAATAGGGAGACTCATGTATGCCATGCTATGTACACGACCTGATATAGCCCATGCTGTGAGTGTCACAAGCAGATATCAGTCGAATCCAAGCGAAGAGCACTGGACTTCTGTGAAATGTATCCTTAAGTACTTGAGAAGGACTAAGGATATGTTTCTAGTCTTTGAGAATGGAGAACTTCAGATTCAGGGATATACAGACTCAGACTTTATGTCTGATATAGATGATCGAAAGTTGACATCTGAGAGTCTGTTCATTTGTAATGGTGGTGCAGTTAGCTGGAAGAGTTCCAAGCAAACGGTGATTGCAGATTCCACCATGGAGGCAGAGTACATTGCTGCATCGGAAGCTACGAAGGAGGCATTCTGGTATAAGAAGTTTGCTGCAGAGCTTGAAGTGATGTCATCGGATGCCATCCCTCTTTACTGTGACAATAATGGTGCCATAGCCCTAGCTAAGGAGCCAAGGTCTCATCAGAAGTCCAAGCACATCGAGCGGTGATTCCATCTGATCCGTGATTACCTCGAAAAGGGTTATGTCGAGGTCAAGAGAGTCGACTCCACAGACAATGTGGCAGACCCACTAACTAAGCCATTGAGCCAACAGAAGATTGAAGCCCACCTTGAGAAGATGAGACTTAGATATGTAGCCAATTGGCATTAGGTCAAGTTGGAGTTTGTTAGATGTGTGCCCTAGATGCCAGATCGGCTGACACATTCCTGTACTAATCTAAGGACAAAATTATAATTTTGACTATAAATGAATAAAAGGATTATTCTTCTATCACATTGCGTACATTGTGTTTGTGATATATCCTTTGAGTTAGTAGGAATGTTAATTCATATTTTCAAGAGTTGAAAATTTAAGGCATGAATTTACATAACTAACTCATAAACTGCTCCTGACCATAGGATCATCACGAGGATGGTGATCGATCTGGAAGGTTGGTGTACGATCGCTTCCTTAAGATAGATGAGTCTTGAGTCTACGGTGTGGAGACACCGGAGCGAGAGTATAGGTATTCATTGAGAATGAGAGTACTGAGCGTGACCACCTCGAGCAGTCATAAAGAAATCTACCTTCTCATCATGACTAGCTCGATGCTGCAGTTGTGTGTCTAGTTCTTTGACCTGAGGTGCATCGTCGGTTCACCTTGAGTGTGTTATAGTTTGACTACACCATAACTCGATTTCCTAGCCATCCGAAACCCTGAGGGGTATGTTGGCTGTAGCATATTCATTGTAGGAACCAGATCACATCAAGATGGGATCTATCAACCTCGGTAGATGAGAGGAGTAGTCCTATGGTGATCAAAAGATCGAGTCCTTAAGCCCATGGCCATGGTAGAGTAAAATAATGGAAAAGAGTTTTTCATTGGGGTTTCATATCGGACTCAGATCGATCGATTAATTCATATGACTGATGTTGGGTTTGACGAGTTTACCTTAACCCTAATTCAGTCGAGACTCATGATAGAGGAACTCAATCACACAGGTAGCTGCACTGAGTGGTTCATCTTTAGTTCTGATGGGTTGCCACCATATACTGCTAGGTGTCACTAGTGGATTTTGAGAGCAATTAGAATGATTTTGATGATCGATCATTCTAATTGTCTGAATCAGAAGAGTTTTGATCCATCGTAAGGAGTTTCGATGATGTCGATGATGAGATCACGACATATCTCATTACCATATAAAATTGAACCTAACTGGGTCACACAAATAAGGGTTAGGGTCTGGATGTCATCAATTGGCTAGCACAATTGATTTGGATAAGATCCAATTAGGTTCAAGAAAATCATGCTAGCACTCGATTGAGCCTAACTTTCTCCTCGTGTAATCTTTTCTGTCTCTACTAAGTCAAATATGATCTGACTCATCCAGAGAACCTTGGAAAGATTTTTCTCAGTTTAAATAAAGCTTGTCCAGCTCAAAAAAGGCTTGTCTTAATTCATGAGATGAATTTAAGACAACACCTGCTAATTTCTAGCACTTTTCAATTTCATTTTAGGACATCTGTCAAAAGTTGACATATGGGTCTTAAACTGAAGAGGACTTATTGGAGGATTTTTGTGGAGTGTCCACATGCCTAAACCTAATTAAATTGGGTGCCATAATCAGATTATGGCATGAGCCCAATTGGATTTAAGTGGGCGCCCAAAATGGATAAGAACCAAAGAGTCCTGATAAACTTGGACTCTTTGGCGCCACCTTATTTGAGCCTATCCATTGTTGGTGCCAACATAGGAGAGAGCATGGGGATTTTTATCTGATATAATCAGATGACATCACTCTACCAATCAAAATTTTTTCAGAATTTATTGGAATTTTTTGATTGGTCGAATGATGTGGCACTGCGCAGCATACAGGGTCTATATAAGCCCTGCTGCACCTAGGGTTTCGGGGCAGAACATGTTTTGTGAAAAAAATCCATTGACTGCCACCCCCTCCCCTCTTCTCCATGTTCTCCCTGCTCTTCTTTCTCCCCACTTCACATCCAAGAAGTTGGACGTTCATCTGGCATAGGTGCAAGGCGTGGTGACGCCTGGAACAGAAGGCTGCAGGACTTCTTTGACAGGCTGCTGCTCCAACTTCAGAAAGACTTTTGAAGATCTTTCTAATCAGATTTAGATCTAATTTTTGGAGCATAGAATCGTGAGGAGAAGATATTTCAGATCATACCTGAGTGGATACTGGTAGAGGCCAGGCACTTGCGAGGCTACATCAGAACCTCAAGCAGTGCTACGATCATCTACAGGGTAATTAGATTACCCTTGAGGTATATCTATGTTTCTCATACTTTTAGATTTAATTTTAAAATTAAAATATCAGATAATAAAATTAAATTTAATAAACATTAGATCTGAAATAGTGTAGGATAAAAATTTAAAATTTATTCCACCCCAGATTTGATGAAATCTGGAAGATCCTACATAGAAAAAAAGTGATTTTTCCTTCAGTATTAACCCTAAATAAGGATCTAAATATGATATATATAGCATGCATTTAAATTTAAAATTTAAACTTCTATAGTAAACATTTTACTGTTATGTGTTCAGAACACATTACTTTCGTGCAGGTAGTCGATCGCTGTAGGCTGATCATCATTGAAAAGGTCTGATCATTGCAATATAGCCACACAGTATATCTGACCTCCATGGATCATCCATATGAAGCTCTCGGTCTGATCGGCTCCTCACGAATGCTAGTTCGTTGCAGAATCCTTTCGATGGTCGATGCTGATCGAACTCCTTCGATCGATGTCTGTCGATTTCTTGAATACTCTAAATCATCAACAGAGATAGTAGAGAAGTTGATGAAGCTCTCTCTAAAGTTTGGTGGGCTCACGACACTCGTAGCTCACCTTCTCACTTCCCGAATCCTAGGCAGAAACCCTAAGGTACTCTCAGAAAAACCCTGCATCCTTTCTCTTCTTTTTTTTTCTCTTCTTTTCTTTTCTTTTCTCATGCATAGAGCTTTCTCACGCCACCCTTTCTCTCTTGGATCATATTACACATGCCCCACCTTCTCTCTCATTTTAAAATGGTGCAAGACCACATCTTTTCAGCATTTTCATCGCATGAGAGGATAAAGCTAGGTGGTTACTCACTTGAATTCAAATCGAATTTGAATTCAAATATCAACCAACCTATCCTTATCCACTCAAGGCGAGAGAAGAAGGGGGTGTGGGTTCTTTGTGTGTGGAGAGTTTACACGAGAAACTTTTTCTCGTGTAGAGCAAGTGGCGCACAAGTGGATAAGGTGGCGCATGGGATTAGTTGCTCATTCAAATTCAAACATCATTTGAATTTGAATGGCCAACTAATCAATCTTTATCCACTCAAATAGCACACAAGGGAGGGGTGTGGGAAGGCTTCTGCGTGGGAGAAATTTCACGAAAACTTGTTTCTCATGAATTCAAATAGCCACAGGTGGGTGAGGTGGCGTAGGGAGATAAGTCAAAGTGGTTTCAAATATTAAATCAACCTAATTAAACCAACCTTATTAAAATAGGTTAGGAACAATTAGACTAAGTTAAACCCAACATAATTAGGCTTAATTAGGCTCAATAAAATCCTAATCAAATCAAGAATTGACTATGTCCAACCCCTGATCAGATCAGGGACCAAACCACCTCGGCGATTAGGTCAACTCTTAACCCAATCGGATCAAACCAAACTGAATCCAATTCAATTAGACTTGATCCAAAAATAATTACTCAATCAAATTGAGTTAATTAATGATCAAATCACTAATTAAATCTCCCATAAATACTTAGTCCAAATTCGATGGGCAATCGGGCATCAAAGACCATCGATATGAAACCTTGATCGAAGAGTCCCAAACCAGTGGGACTCTTGATCTCGATACCCAAAATGTATGGAACTCATGATCAGAGAATCTTGATTCTTGATCACAGAGTCTCAGACACATAGGACTCAGAGTCTCCAAGTATTAGGACTCTTGGTCGAAGAGTCCTAGTCCAGTGGGACTCTTCACCAGCCATTAGATCAGATAGGAACCTCTATTGTGCGTGACCCCGCAGGTTCGAACCTAAGCCAGTAGCACAGGAACCAATTTTTATACTAATCGAAGTGACCATCTAGCAATGGTACCCAATGTTTGGATAGGTCGAATAGTCACAATCGCAACATTCAGGACCTACACGAATATGGTTACTGTATAATTCATCCCTTTTGACCCCTGTGTATAGGATGACTCAGGGTTAAACTGTCAACCCTGATCATATCATCCGAATCGTGCTCAACTCAAACAATCCTGTGACTCCTCACTAGGACTACCCTGGCCAAGATTTTGCTAAATTGAAACACGACTGTATACAGCTCCTGAACTGGAGTGGTCAATCCCATCTTGACACACGCACCGACAAGTCAAGTACTTGACCACACCCAGTAGCCTTCTATCACTGAATTAGAAATTTAGGTAGTCCAGTGCTTAAGTGCAGTGAGTTGCTTGCAAGTCACTGTGGCAGTCTCAGGTCGGAGGGACAGTTATATCCATATCCCATCGGAGCAATTCTTGATAGCAGAAAAAGCTCCAGAGTCAGTCACGTTCAGTGTAGATGTACCCTTACATCTCACCTGTATTCTATACTAGTGTCTCCACACTCCTTGGTTAAGAGGACAACCAACCCATATGGCACACAATGACCTATGCTTGATAAACGTTGTTGTCCTTGGTAACAACGTATCATTTGGTCGCGATCAGGTTTAAGGATTAAACGATAAATCCTCCTTTATCGAGTCTAAATAGTCCTAAGGACTTCACCACAACATAGGAGTTCATTAGAAGATGAAATAATTTATGATAAAAAATACCAAAATATTTTTTATTTAATTTATAATTCATATACTAATACAAGAAAGAGCACAACCATCAACAGGCTGATGATTGGCTTTGGGATACTATTCCCAACAATCTCCCAATTGGCCTAAAGCCAATCGATGCAGTATCTAATACCCATCTTTGACTTGAAGTCATCGAACTCCTTCACCGTAATGGCTTTAGTGAATGGGTCGGCCAAGTTCTCCTTCCCGTCGATCTTCTGAAGGTCAACGTCACCTCTATCCATGATTTCATGGATAAGATGGTAGCGGCACAGAATATGTTTCGTCCGCTGGTGTGCCTTCGGTTCCTTCGCCTGAGCAATGGCTCCAGAGCTGTCATAATAGAGCAAAACTAGACCAACAAGGAAGGGTGCTACTCTGAGCTCGATGATGAATTTCTTCAGCCACACCGCTTCTTTGGCAGCATCTGATACAGCGACATACTCTGCTTCACAAACTGAATCAGCCACAGTGTGGTGCTTGGAACTCTTCCAGCAGACAACCCCTCCATTAAAAAAAAAATAAATCCTGACACACTCTTACTGTCATCATGATCAGACTAGAAATTGGACTCTGTAAACCCCATAAGTCTCAAGTCCGATTCACTATAAATAAGCCACTGGTCCTTAGTATTTCTTAAATACTTCAGGATGGTTTTAACAACCTTCTAGTGATTTTTTCCTAGATCAGATTGGTTTCTACTCACTACCTCTAGTGAGTATGCCACATCTAGTCATGTACATATCATGGCATACATGATAAATCCCACTGTCAAAGCATATGGAATTCTACCCATATGCTCTCTCTCTTGAGGTATTGTCGGACAATTCCTCTTCGAGAGAGAAATTCCATGGCCTATCGGTAGATAGCCTTTCTTGAAATTCTCCATGCTGAACCTCTTCAGCATAGTATCAATGTACGTGGACTGGGATAAGCCAAGCAACCTTTTAGATCTATCCCTATAGATCTATCCATCTGCGCCCCTCTTCCTCTTGAAGACCCACTTACACCCTATGGGTTTTACTCCTTCGGATGGGTCAACCAATGTCCACACATCGTTGACCTTCATGGACTCCATTTCGTATTTCATGACCTCTAGCCATTTCTCAGAGTCAGATCTCTGCATTGCATCCATGTAGGTGATCAGATCCTCATCATTTTCATCAAGTTCGACAGGATCGCCGTCTCGGACTAAGAAACTATAGTATCTGTCTGGTTGACGTGGTACTTTACCAGATTGCCTTAAGGGTGCAGGAACAATGGGCTCTGGATCTGATCTAACTAAATCTGGTTCAGGTTCAACAACTTTTGTCGATTTTTCCACCTGCCGAACATCCTCAAGTTTGACCTTAGAGGCAACAGTCCCTTCACTAAGGAACTCCTTTTCCAAAAAGATTGCCTTAAGGTTGACAAACACCTTTTGCTCATCATCTAGGTAGAAATAATATCCTTTGGTCTCTTTTGGATACCTTATGAAATAACACTTGTCAGACCTAGGTTCAAGCTTGTCCGTAATTAAACGTTTCACATAAGTCGGACACCCCCAAACCTTAAGGTGCGAGAGTACTGGCTTACGTCTTATCCATCTCTCATAAGGCATTTTGGTTACATACTTACTCAGAACCCTATTTAGAAGGTAACAAGCTGATTTGAGCACATATCCCCAGAGAGAGATTGGCAGACCAGCAAACCCCATCATGGATCGAACCATGTCCAACAAGGTCCGATTCCTCCTTTCAGACACACCATTATACTGTGGTGTTCCAGGAGGAGTCCATTGAGAGAGAATTCCATTCTCCCCAAGATATGTCAGAAACTCATTGGAAAGATATTCACCTCCTCGATCAGATCGAAGAGTTTTAATACACTTCCCAGTTTATTTTTCTACCTCATTTCGGAATAGTTTGAACATTTCAAATGACTCTGACTTATACTTCATTAAGTAGACATACCCATACCTGGATAGGTCGTCTGTGAAGGTTATGAAGTAGAAATATCCACCTCTTGTACTTGAGCTCATGGGTCCACATACATCAGAATGTATCAGACCCAAGAGTTCACTGGCTCGCTCATCTTTTTTAGTAAAAGGTGATTTGGCCATCTTCCTAAGAAGACAAGACTCACAGGTTGGAAGTGATTCACAAGCACCAACTTCAAGAATTCCTTCTTGAGCCAACCTGTTTATCCTGTTCTTATTGATATGACCTAGCCTACAGTGCCAAAGGTAGACTTCTAACATATTATTCATTCTAGGGTGTTTACCGAAGGTTTGAACCATATTAACAGGCTGTGATAGTAAGTAAATTCCGTTATTTAGTTGTCCAACAAACATTGTAACACCATTCAAAATGATATTGTAAATATTTTTTTTATTAAAAATTTATAACTGTACATGGCCAAAAGGCCTACAGAAATAATATTTAATAAAAAACTTGTACAATAGTGACATTAACTCAGAATTACATTATGAGAGTTGATTACAAGGTTCATGATTCCTAAAGCTAGAACTGAAACTTTGCTTCCATCTCCAACGTTTAGGAACCTCTCGCCTTCATCAAATCTCCTACTGACCTACAGACCCTACATCGAATTATAGATATGATATGGGCTTCCGGTATCCAATACCCAGGCTGTAGTATCACAAATGGAAAAGTTGCAAGGTGTTATCATATAATTACCTTGCTTCTTCTTCAGCCTGTTCGGATCCAGGGAGGCAATGTATAGAGGACAGTTACTCTTCCAGTGCCCTTGCTTCTTGCAAAAGAAGCACACCACTTGGCTCTGATCGGGCTTGTGCTTCTTGGTCTGACCCTATGCAGACGTCCCTGCATGCGACTGCACCTTCTTATTCTTCTTCTTCTTGTTCTTCTTCCCTTTCTTAAAGGGTCGATGACTAGAAGAAGACCCTCCCTCAACATTCACCGACTTCTTATGGAGCTGGTGGTCCTTCTCAAAGTTCTACAGCAACCCCATCATGCTGTGGTAGTTCACTGCAGGTTTTGTCATCCAAAAATGAGTAAGGAAGGGGAGGAAGGACTTGGGCAAAGAATTAAGGATCGCATCCTTATCGAGCTGCTCGTGCAAGGAAAAGCCCAGTTTACTTAGGCGCTCAATCATTTCGATCATGTACAGTACATGATCAGTGACTGAGGCCCCATCCCTTATCCGAGCATTGAAAATGGCACAACTAATTTTGTGCCTTTCAACATCGTCAGGCGTGCCAAAGGAGTCGTTCAAGATTTGAAGCATCTCCTGTGGCTAGGCATTCTTGAACCTGTGGCTGAACTCATCATTCATTGCCGCCAGCATTATGCACCAAACGGTGGTGCGGTCGTTGAGCCACTTCTGGTAAGTGTCTCGGACCATCCCTCTAGCATTCGGGGCTGGCTCCTCAGGTGTCGGATCCATTACTACATAAAGGATCCGCTCATGCTCAAGGATGATTTTCAATTTTTGATATCAGCTATTGAAATTAGGTCCCATGAGCTTGTCATTATCTAATAATGATCGAAGCGACAGGGTAGTGGCCATAGCTATATAAAGGAAAATCAGACTTTTATTAGTACATAAATTATTAATATTAAAGACTTGGACTTTAGTCTAAAGTTTCTTCTAGTATTTTTACAAACTGGTAGCCTCAACCTCCAATTCGAGGAATTACTTTAATTCCTTAGAGGTACTAGAATCCACACAGACCACACATGAGCCCAACTTTGGTTGGTCAACACATGTGCATCTATGGGTAGGTTCATAACTAGTTGTTTCTCTAAATAACTTCTAGTAATTAATTTTGTCCCAGAACCTAATCAGTAGGCTTTGGCCTCCACTGAAAAGATCTGGTTAGGTCCAACCATTAACATGATTTGATTTGGTGAATCTTACCAATAAATGATCAGGCCCGACTTTGGCCGGCCAACCTGACCACCATCAGAAAGACTCAACCAAATTATCATATTATGAATGATAATTCCATTAGTCAATAAGCACAAGACCTTTGGGCCTCCAGTGATTATTAAACTAATAGACTCATTATCACTCACTTAATGGGAGGCTATGACTTAGTTATCACTATAACTTAATTATTTTTAGGGACCTAATAATTTTTGAGGATTTTATTAAAGGATAGAAGAGAAAAAATTAACCAGCCAATTTCAATCCTCCCACTGACTTCACCAAGTCAGATTAAAAAAATATTTAATTAAAGTCGGCATTAGGAGCACCTAAATCAGTCTCACTGATTTACCTAATGACATGGGTGAGCCCTAATCACCAAGTGATCTAATCAAAATCTAACACACCAGGATGGCCAGGTAAGTGAGATCAGTGGAAGGGATATGCCATTAACTCGTCAGAGATCGAATCAATGCGAGTAGCTCCCAGTTAAAAACCACTGGTCAGACTGCCGAACTTACCTTAGACACCAATCGGTTTATTAGATTTAATTTGATCAACTTAGTAAATACGGTTCCACCGCATAGCCATGAATTAAGTCCATCTTGGTCTAGTTAAAGACATGGACCCATTCAACTACAACTATTGGAGTTGAGTCTAGAGTGTCCTTGACCTAATCTAATTCAATTTTTGATTAGATTTGATCAATTACTCTAATTTAGTCTATTTCTTTAAGCTAACCTTAGGTCTAACCCAATTAAGGACCTAATCCATCTAACCCATTGACCCACAAGTTTATACAATTGTTTTAGGTCTTAATTCACAATTCTAGACCAACTAGACAACACTTAATTCTTTTAATTAAGTATTTGGGCTGATGGGTCAGGGTTTGGCATTTCGAAAATAATTTTCAAATCTGAAAAATTTTATTTTCTGTTCACCAAATGTGTTGACTTATTTTACAAACGGATCAGCACATTTCATAAACAGCAATCTTATTGCAAATTATATAACAGAAAATAACTCAATCAAAATAAATCATGAATATTTCTTTAGATCTAATCTAACACATTCATGATAAATTTTATAATTAAACCTTTACAATTAAGTTCTTTCACTGCTTCATCTGCATGGGATATAATCGCTCGGCATCCCTACTGCCATAGGAGAACCCCATCGAATGGGAGGAGAGGGCCTTTAAACCCTACTTTTCTCTTATGACCGGATGACCATGGCAACCAACTCAATTAGACTACTTGCTACTTGGATCAAGTATATCTAAATGTACCAATTTCAAAATTTAAATTTTAAATTTTAAATTTTGAATTTTAAATTTTAAATAAATTTCAAATTTCAAATTTTTGAATTTCAAATTTCAAATTTTAAATTTTGAATTTTAAATTTAAAATTTCAAACAAATTTCAAATTTCAAATTTTGAATTTTGAATTTTAAATTTTAGAATTTTGAATTTCAAAATTCAAAATTCAAAATTCAAAATTTGAATTTCAAAATTCAAATTTAAATTTTAAATTTAAACTTTTATATTACCACTTAATCTATGTATGCAAATGTATATCATATTTTAGAACCCACTCTGATATCATTTGTGGTGAATTTCAGTACAGGGGTAAAATGATAATTTTAAAATTTTTTTAAAATTATAATTTTACATTGAAAGTTATTAATTAATCTAATTAATTAACATGTATTAATCCTACACAATGATCTAAATATGATATATATATAGTATGCATTTAAATTTGAAATTTAAACTTCTACAGTAAATATTTTACTGTTATGTGTTCAGAATACATTACCTTCGTGCAGGTAGTCGATCGCTGCAGTCTGATCACTGTCGGGAAGATCTGATCATTGTAATGTAGCCACATAATATGTCTGGCCTCTACAAATCATCCACACGAAGCATCCGGTCTGATCGGCTCCTCACGAATGCTAGTTCATTGTAGAATCTTTTTGATGGCCGATGCTGATCGAACTCCTTTGATCAGTGTCTGCCGATTCCTCAAATGCTCAAATCATCAGCAGAGATAGTAGAGAGGTTGATGAAGCTCTCCTTGAAGTTTGGTGGGCTCACGATACTTGTAGCTCACCTTTTCACTTTTCGAACCCTAGGCAGAAACCCTAGGGTACTCTCAGAAAAACCCTGCGCCCTTTCTCTCTTCTTTTCTTTTTTTTTCTCTTGCACAGAGCCTTTCTCATCCCACCCTTTCCCTCTTGGATCAGATTACACATGCCCCACCTTCTCTCCCATTTTAAAATGGTGCAAAACCGCATCTTTTCAGCATTTTCACCGCGTGAGAGGATAAAGCTAGGTGGTTGCTCACTTGAATTCAAATCGAATTTGAATTCAAATGCCAACCAACCTATCCTTATCCACTCAAGGTGAGAGAAGAAGGGGGAATGGGTTCTTTGTGTATGGAGAGTTTACACGAGAAACTTTTTCTCGTGTATAGCAAGTGGCGCATAAGTGGATAAGGTGGCGCATGGGATTAGTTGCTCATTCAAATTCAAACATCATTTGAATTTGAATGGCCAACTAATCAATCTTTATCCACTCAAATGGTGCACAAGGGAGGGGCGTGGGAAGGCTTCTGCATGGAAGAAAATTCATGAGAACTTGTTTCTCATGAATTCAAATAGGCGCAAGTGGGTGTGGTGGTGTAGGGAGAAAAGTTAAAGTGGTTTCAAATATTAAATCAACCTAATTGAACCAACCTTATTAAAATAGGTTAGGCACAATTAGACTAAGTTAAACCCAACATAATTAGGCTTAATTAGACTCAATAAAATTCTAATCAAATCAAGAATTGACTAAGCCCAACCCCTGATCAGATCAGGGACCAAACCACCTCGACGATTAGGTCAACTCTTAACCCAATCGGGTCAAACCCAACTGAATCCAATTCAATTGGACTTGATCCAAAAATTATTACTCAATCAAATTAAATTAATTAGTGATCAAATCACTATTTAAATCTCTCATAAATACTGAGTCCAAATCTGATGGGCAATCGGGCATCAAAGTCCATCGATATGAAACCTTGATCGAAGAGTCCCAAACCAGTGGGACTCTTGACCCCGGTACCCAAAATGTGTGGAACTCATGATCAGAGAATCTTGATTCTTGATCATAGAGTTCCAGACACGTAGGACTCAGAGTCTCCAAGTATTAGGACTCTTCATCGAAGAGTCCCAATCCAGTGGGACTCTTCACCAGCCATCAGATCAGATAGGAACCTCTAATGTGTGTGACCCCGCAGGTTCGAACCTAAGCCAGTAGCACAGGAACTAATTTCTGTACTAATCGAAGTGACCATCTAGCAATGGTACCCGATATCTGAATAGATCGAATAGTCGCAATCGCAACATTCAGAACCTACGCGAATATGGTTACTGTATAATTCATCACTTTTGACCCCTGTGTATAGGATGACTCAGGGTAAACTGTCAACCTTGATCAGATCATCCAAATCATGCTCAACTCAAACAATCCTATGTCTCCTCACTAGGAGTACCCTGGCCAAGATTTTGTTAAATTGAAATATGACTGTACACATCTCCTAAACTGGAGTGGTCAATCCCATCTTGACATACGCACCGACAAGTCAAGCACTTGACTACACCCAACAGCCTTCTCTCACTGAATTAGAAATTCAGGTAGTCTAGTGCCTAAGTGCAGTGAGTTGCTTGCAAGTCACTGTGACAGTCTCAGGTCGGAGGGACAGTTATACCCATATTCCATCGGAGCAAATCTTGACAACTGAAAAAGCTCCAGAATCGGTCACATTCAATGCAGATGTACCCTTACATCTCACCTATATGCCATACCAGTGTCTCCACACTCCTTGGTTAAGAGGACAACCAACCCATATGGCACACAATGACCTATGCTTGATAAACATTGTTGTCCTTGGTAACAACGTATCATTTGGTCCCGAACAGGTTTAAGGACTAAACGATAAATCCTCCTTTGTCGAGTCTAAATAGTCCTAAGGACTTCACCACAACATAGGAGTTTATTAGAAGATGAAATAATTTGTGATAAAAAATGCCAAAATAACTTTTATTTAATTTATAATTTATATACTAATACAAGAAAGAGCACAACCGTCAGCAGGCAGACGATTAACTTTGGGACACTATTCCCAACACCAACCACTGGTATTTCTAAATTTGTTTGTAGATCATGAACTTTCATAAATTCAATATTCCTCCCACTGCCTTCTTCTTGGATAAATTCATGTTTCAAGAAAGTGGCGTGCTTACTAACAAACATCTTTTGTTCAGTAGGGTGGTTGAAATAATATCCATTAATTTCATTAAGATACTCTACAAACCTACACTTGTCTGATCTAGCATTAAGCTTATGTCCAAAAATATTTTTGACATAAGTAGGATAGCCCAAAGTCTAAAGATGTTAAGATTATGCTTCCTTTCATTCCATATCTCATATGGAGTGCTTGCAATAGACTTTGAAGGCATTCTGTTTAATATATATGTGGCAGTCTCTAAGGCATTATCCCTAGAAAGATATTGGGAGATCGGTAAAGCATATCATAGACCGCACCATATCCATTAAAGTGTGATTCCTCCTTTCTGCTACACCATTTAACTGAGGTATATAAGGAGGGGTCCATTCAGAGAGAATATCTTTACTTTTAAGATGATTAAGAAATTCACTGGATAAGTACTCTCCTCTTCGATCAGATCAAAGAACTTTGATATTTTTTTCAGTTTGTCTCTCGACCATACCTTGATACTCCTTAAACTTATCAAAAGCTTCGAATTTATGTTTCACAAGATACACATATCCGAACCTTAATAAATCATCTATAAAGGTAATAAAATAGGAGTATCTTCTTCTGGCCTGAGTTGTTATCAGTCCATATACATCTATATGTACTAGAACTAACAACTCACTTGTCCTCTCTTCATATTAAGAAAATGGAGTCTTGGTCATCTTACCTATAAGACAAGATTTATATGTTTCCAATGATTTATAATTATTTGGATCAAAGAATTTTTCTTTGTATAACTTATTTATCCTTGACTCACTAATATGATCAAGACGATAATAGCAGAGATATGTGACATTCATATTTTTTCTCTTTCTTTTCATATTTCTTTTAATATGAAAAATATTTGTATTGAGTGCAAGAATTAAAAGATTGTTAGCAATATAACCACTGCCATAAAATTCATTAAAAAAAATAGAGCATCTATTTTCCATTAGCCTTATTTCATAACTTTGTTTTAACAACAAAGGTATAGAAATAATATTTTTAATGACCTTTGGCATGTAATAACAGTCTTTTAATTCTAAAGTTTTGTCCGAAGGCAAATCAAGCATATAGGTTTCTACAGTCTTTGCGCTAATAGACTCTCCACTTGCGCTATAAAGCTCGAGATCACCTCTTTTCAGACCTTTGATATTCTATAGTCGCTGTAATGAATTATAAATGTGTGATTTACAAATAGTATTCAATGCCCAAATATCAAAGTTTGAATCACTCATTGAAAAATAGGTCTGTATCATATACATATCTTTTGGTGTTACACTTGCACCCTGCTTCAATCTTGCAAAATAATTCTTGCAATTATACTCCCAATGTCTAAATTTTTCATAAATAATATCCATACGGACATCATTACCTTCTCATTATTACTGACCAATCTAGGATCAGAAATATTTAGAACATCAGAGTTCTTTTCGATATAAACCTAATTTATTAGTTCCTCAACCAATTAATATAGTTGTATCGGTCAACATAGTTTTATCTATGATATCCTAGGGTGAAAATAAAAAAAATCATAATGTAGACTTAAATCTATATAAAATAATAGTATAAGCAGAAATATTTGTATCGGTCAACATAGTTTTATCTATGATATCCTAGGGTGAAAATAAAAAAAATCATAATGTAGACTTAAATCTATATAAAATAATAGTATAAGCAGACCACTCATGTTTGACATGCATAACTGATGAGAACTTTTAAAACTAGTTATGTCTCTCACTATTTTATCAGATACCATAGCCCTTTCCCATAGTAAACGAGATATATTTTATATTTATCTTAGTGGAATTGAGATCTTAATTCTTCATAATGATCTTGTGTTAACACAATAAATCTTTATGAGTTCATAGGTAGAAAACTCTTTCCAATTACATCTCATACAATTTTCAATATTTTATCTTGGCCTCTAAAATATTATTAGCCTTATGTTAACACAACAAGCTATAATATTTTAGTTAAGTAAGACCCTTCATTTCAATACAGTCAAAATCAAATATAATTGCCCTTGTGTTAGCACAACAAAGCAGTATATCCAAAATTATCGTAAGCATCTTTTATACATCAGGATTATGTTATATCAATCCTTATGACAAGCCTTATGGTAACACAACAAATTAGCCATAGTTCATGATGTAAAATTAACCTAGCATGAAGAAAGACCCTTAGTAGTGTTTAAAATACTAAGCTACTTTCATTCAAGATTTGAACTAATTTAATTGGCCAGAAAAGTATTAAGATTGATGGGATCCCCCCATTGCTTTTCTTAGATACCAATAAAATTGGTCAGGCCTGCAATAGAACCAATTAAATAACCACCGCACTTGAAACACTCCTTAAACACCAATTAATTAATGGATTCAAGAAAATAGATCAGCTTCTGGTTCACAATACTATGACTTAATATGATTTTTATGAGGGCTTTAATGGTCTCAAACATATCCTAATTCAATCTATCATAAGAATACACTATAATAGTTGTATCTTAATAATCATAACAATTAATTATGGCATCTTATCATATCTCTAAGATATGGAAGCAGAATCACACAATATGATTATAACTAAACTTCTCAAGCATATCATATATGCATGAAGTTCTAATAACATGCATGACATAAAACACTCTTTTCATGGTTCTTCTTCTTGGAACATCACAGTGGCACCCCTACGCGCCATAAGAGTACCCTATTGAATAGGAAGAGAGGGTCTCTGAACCCCACTTGCTCTTATAACCGGATGGTCTGGTGATGAACTTCAATTAGAGTACTAAGCTACTAAGAAAATTTTACACATACATCATGCATTTTATATTTAAAACATATCTCTAAGACATGATAAGGTTTGGATGTTCAATCGGGTTCAACCCTTGACCCGACTTGAACCAAACCAAAAACTCATGCTTGATCACAATCAAGATAATAATTTAATCTTTGATTACATAAATTAAGATAGGCTTTGATATCACTATTGGGTTTCGGTGGCACAGCGGAAGGGTTAGGTGTTTAAAATTTTCATTCAAAACACCCAATGCACCGGAAGCCCTAATGCCCAGAAACTCTTGACTATAATAATCAAAGCATAATAAATATAAATTAGGATAAGAAGAATACCTATAGTGCTAATCTCAATTTCTACAAGGTATCTAAGTGTCCACCCTTCAATGGTGATCCACATGAAAATTGAACCGAAGAAAGCACTCCATCTTCACCTTGCTTTAAGAGTTCTAGCCCTTAGAACTCAACTAGCCTCGTACCGATCAAGTTTCTTCAAGAACCTGACCTCACTCTCTTAGAATCTCCTCTAAACATTTGATTTTCCTTCTTTAGGATCGTTACAATCCTTGTTAGGATCAGATAAGGCTTTGTCTTAAATTCCGAAGCCTTGTCCTAAAACTAAGATAGGTCGTAAGAAAGAAAGGAGACCAATAGGAGAGAAATTGGAAACCCCTCTTGAATTCTTTAGATACCCAGTGCTCTGGCCTATTTATAGCCACCAAAGGGATGCCAAAAGAGAGAGACATGCCTTATCCAAAAGTTATATCTATTCTGATTATCAAAGATAAGAGTTTCTTCAAGCAGAAGGACTCTTATCCATGATACGTCGATCAGCACCCTGGTCTGTGCATGTGCAACCAAAGAAGGGATATTTTCACATCCCTTCTCAAATCAAAAAAATCCTAAAAAATTTATATGGATTGGGGATTCAATTTAGATTCCAATAAATCAAAAATAGTGATAAAATTCTTATGAAAGAATGCTATTCTCGTACCTCTTCATGCGAGTACTGATCACCACGCATGCAGGCATCAGGACTGACTTATGGCATCTATGAAAAAATTTCAGAAAAAATATCAAAAATATCTTATCCAATGTAGAATATTATCACCAAAAATAATTCCAATCTAAAAGCACTTAATAGGGAGAAGGACTCTCCAAATCACGGAGAGACACGACCCTTCTACGCACGCGCGCGAGACATCCTTCTTTTTCTAATTTTTTCTCTTCCCCAAAAATTTTAAAAAAAATATATCTCATACTTTGAGATATGCACCAAAGGTTGGACGGTGATGTGAGCTACCACATATAATTTAATCCCATAAAAAAATAAATTTTTTCTTCTACCCATGCCAACACTTGTAGGCAGAACCTGTTTTACACCAAGAGTCCACCACAACTTGGACTCTTCATAATTGGTGTTAACATAGGATGTGGCACCCCAATTTGGACTGCTTTCAGGTGATGTGACCTGACCCAAATGTCTACCAAATTGGGCAAGCTAATTAGCAAGGGATGGGACCAAATTGGTCTCCAAAGGAGCAAGGATTTTCACACATGCTAGCATGCTTATCGGAACCCTGATTGAATCCAAAATTCCAATCAACCTTTTTCAAAAGGGTCCTCGGCCAATTTCTGTATGTGTGTGGCCCATTGGGTTCCACATCTAGCTGACAGTAGGTCCAGATATAAGTTGACCAAATTTGATTAGATTTCAATCTAATCGATTTAGGTTCAATCGAGCTAATCCGAGTTCAACAATTAGAATTATTTCTAATTGTCGATCGAATTGAACTCTTTAATTCGATCAAAAATTTACAAATTAAGATTGACATCTAGCAATGTATCATGACTATCCAGAAGATATAGAATTTGATGAAAATATCAAATCTACCCTTCAGTGGTAAATTACCGTGCAATTCAATCTTTCGATCATCCTTGCACCCTGAATATGTTCTTGAATATGAAATCATGTCAAACTCAAACATATATTCATATCGATTTTCAATTAACCAATAATGACTCCAATAAAGAAGCTTAGAAACTCTTTCTAATCTCCTTCTTGCTTTTGGCCAAAAGATTTTTCTCGAGTCATCTAGGATTGAGAATACACAGGATGCAATCTCCTCTTATTAGGAGTGATTGATTCCATGTTGACCTACTCACAACCTCCATACACACTCCACCATATCCAAAACACCCCATACATATCTTAATGCCATGCTTGGGTATAAATCAAAATATGGATTCATATGCATAAGATTCCATGGTGGTCTCAGGTCTAAGGATCACTTGCACAACTCCCACTTAGAGAACTATCTTTGACATGCAAATAAGACTTCCATAAGATGTTCTCTTTTTTTGAGTCAATTCAGTGAACTCATTTTCCAAATGAGCACCCACATCCTTGTATTAGTGTCTCACACAAGTGGCTAGTGAGATCTACCACCCTCTCCATTGAGCATACATAGAATGTACCAGTCTATCCAGAATATTGATCTCCGACTCAATGCTCCTATGACTAGAAATATTTAATATTAGGATTTTAAAATTTTAGGTCTCACTAGCATGACCAATTCATGTCTCCTAAAATCATTATCCTAATCTTTGGGGTTCATCATAATCTTAGACATAATAAGATGCAGCTAATATGATGAATCAATACCTCAAATAATAATAAATGTTATTTCATGAGTTGAAAAATTGTAAAGAAAGTCCCATCGCAACACACTTGCAATTGGCTTATAGGGTACTTTTCTTTCACTTTTCTCCTAAGATACTCTTTGAGAACAAGAAGATATTGGAGGATCCTGATCTCTATGCTAGAGATCATGAGAAGAACCCTTTGTTCTCTTTTCTTCCTAAAATTCATGCATCAAATCTCTACAATGGAGATGTAATAAATTTTATCCAACTTTTGGACAAAAGGAGGAGGAGACAACCATGTCCAAATATGGATAAGAGGGAGAGAAGATGATGTCCAAAAACAACCAACAATTGATTGTAAGAAAGAGAGGATATACATACCTCACATCCCCAATTTTGATGTCGTGCGCTCCCCAATTTTTTCTTCTCTTTTCCACACCCTTCTCCTCTGATTTTTAGGTGTCAAAACTAAATCTAAAATCCCCACTTACACATCCCAAGGGCTGGATATTTATAGGCCTTGAAGATGTCCTAAATTGGGTTGGAGATAGAGTCCTAAATGCTTAGGACTCGACCAAACAATGGACGCCACCTAAAACCATGAATTCACCCAGATTTACACAAGATTTAAAAGAGGCTTAGGCTTATTTCTTACTCACACATAAAGGGGGTGGAGAATTGTCATCAAAGTGGTTTGGGCGTGGGTCTTATAGGCACACAAATCAAGTTCACATTTGGACTCCTTTGGCACATGGATTGGAAGTTATATGGGACTCAATTAAATGGCTGTTTTAAACCAAATAAAATATCAATGAATTTTAATCACATTAGGATCAGAATAGACTCAAGTAAATAGACATCTAAATCTGATTTGGAGTTCAATTAATTTAGATTAGATATCTCTTAATTGGAGGAGAAATCCTAGTCCTATTGGATTCTTTCTTGATGCTGAATTTTAATCCTAATCCAGATAGAATTTGGTGCACCATGAAATAAAGATTCTTAGTCTAATTAAAAATACGTACATCCTAGTCTAATTAGAAATTAGATCAAATCTAAATCTTAATTCAACTGGGACTAATCATCCGATCTTTTTTGGGATTATCCTATAACCATATAGGGTTGATCAAAACAAACCCCAAAATGAGTGAAATTAAATCCAATCAAATTAGACTTGATGCAAGCCCCACTGCTCAATCAAATTGAGCCAATTAGCAATCTTATTACTAATTAATCCTTCTATGACTCACTAACTCTTTAGTAAGTTATATATATAATGCAACATTTGCATTGGATCAATTATCAATCAAATTAATAATCAAATCTTGTTATGATTCATAATCATAATTCAACCATCTGATCAGTCAAAAGTCTCTTTGTGTGTGACCCCATAGATTCTATTTTATTTGATAGTGAGATATATTGTGATCTCTATCACAATACATTATAACTCTTTTCAATGGATTGGAACAATTTCAACTCAGCCCACCAAGGATTATTGATCATCAAGATGATCCTCATGAGTCTCACAATCTATGAGTGACACCTAGCAGTATGTAGTGGCAATCTAGTAGAATAAAATATGAACCTCTAGGTGCAGTTAGTGTATGATATAGTCCCTCTATCGTGAGTCCCGACCAGATGGCAAGTCATTGATGATTCATCAAATCTCAACATCGGTCATATGATAGATTCAATTAGCTTGAGTCTATATATGACTCTATGAAAATTTTTTTCCATCAATCACAATGCTATGGCCATAGACTCAAGGACTTAGCCTCTTAAATCCCATAGGATTACTTCTTTCTACTAGGATCGATAGATCCCATCTTGATGAACACCCCACTCCTATAGTAGGCCAACTATTGCCAACATCCACTACAAGGACTCCTTGAGACCCATGTTGATATGTCAATCAAACTTTAACAGCCTCACTATGAGTAATAATGCCATCTTAGGTCAATGAATCAGTCATACAACTGTAGTATCGAGAAAATCACTAATGAGTGAGCAAACATCCATGTGACTTTTCATGTTGGTCATGCTCAGTGCTAGTTGTTCTCTAACAACCACCTGCACTCTCGCTCCAGTGTCTCTACACTGCAGATTCGAGATCTATCTGTTTGAAGGAAGCGATCTATACACTAATCTATTCAGATTAGTCATCATTCCCATGATGATCTTATGACTAGGAGCAATTTAGGAATTAACTATTAATGACACATGTTTCAAATTTTCAACTCTTTAAGAATATGTGTCATTATTTTGTTAATTCTTTGGATGATTCATGGATAAATAAACATGAATGATAATATAACTATCCAATAAGTATAAAATCATGTCCTAGAGATATGAAATGTGTCAGCCAAGATTGACTTCTAGGACACATCCAACAATCTCCCACTTGCACTAAAGCCAATCTATCATGTACCAAGCCCCATCTTCACAAGATAGGCTATAGTCTTAGGCTAGCTAAGTGACTTACCAATGGGTCAACCGTATCACATACGGAGTTTGCTCTCTGCACCTCTATGTATTTCTACTTGAGATAGTCGCATGTTCTACTGTTCTTTGTGCTTGGATATCTGGTGAGACCTAGGCTCCTTAGCAAAGGCTATGGTGCCATTGTCTTTGTAGTATAGTGTCATGGTATTTGATGGCATGGCAACTAGTTCTGCAACTAACATTAGAACCAGAATGTATCTTACACATCTACAGTTTACTCAGATTTCATTGATCGATTATTTGGAACCCTTCCAAGACATTGACACAGGAACACACCCATGATATAGACATTCTACGATCAATATTAGATATAAAATCTGAATTGGTGTATCCTCCCACTCCTAACTTTGATCCTTCTTCAAGTTAAGAATATATCTTTAGTTCTTTTAAGAGCTTAAGGATGTTTTCACAGCATTCCAGCACTCTTAGTCTGCATACAACTGATATCTACTCGTGACAATCACAGTAATAACTATATCAGTTTAAATACAACATGACATACGACTATACCCAAAAGAGTAGCAGACTCCTCTTCGAGATTTTTATGCTGAACCCTTTTAGCATCAACTCTCTTGTACTTTATCTGTGAAAATACAAGTATCCAATTGCATCTGTCACTATAGATCTTTATGATGCCTGCATTATGTCTTTCATGGAGAAATCTATATTAAATCATATTTTAATCGATGTCAGTTTTGGATACTCCCACTGACCTTTTTGAAATCCATAATTTCTCATGTTTGATCAAATAATTTGATCATATCATCAAAATGACTGTTCCAACTCCAAGATTATTAGAGACTTTGTGATCTCCTATCACAAGAAGTAAAATCCATAGACTATTCCATATAGAAATCTTCAAAAGATCTTTACTCAGAAAAGCTATTTCACATCTCTTTCTTAGAGTTGATGTCTCACATCACCTCATTATAGGCTTTTGGGATCATCTCTATGCTCTCATCTCCCATGAGAAACTACTTTCTCTGCATCCTCTATTAAGCATATCCAAGTACCTCTTAAGAGGATTAGAGATCCTACTGTGTATAAGGTGGAGGAGGAATACATGTCTACTGGCTCATGATAAATAGGTTCTTAAGGTCCTAAGGCTTGCTACTCTTCAGAGACACTCTCTTAGAGCTCAACTTTCCTCCCACTGATTCATCTTGGTTAAATAATTTTTCAACAAGATAGCATGTCAGGTCACCATCATATTGTAATCCTTTCAGAAAGTAGTATCCCAAACTCTTTTAGGATGAGCTTTATAGATCTATCCTCTAACATATCGACCTACTGTGCAAGGCATAGGCTGGACACCTTTGAATCTCAAAATAATTAAGATTCAGTTCACACCATATCATATCTTATATGATGTGGTAGGAATAAGTTTAGAGAGAACTTTAATTTAATAGAAATAAAGTATATCCCTAAAAAAATATAAATAAATCAATGAATTTTATTATGAACCAGACCATATCTCATAATGTCCCATGACTCTTCTTTTCTCGTTGAGCTAAGATTTACTAAGAGCAGTCCAATATGAAACAATGCTATTTTATGAGATAATTAAGAAATTTTTTTCAATGATATTGCATCCTCAATCTTATTGAAGTATATTTAAAAATTTTTTAATTTATTTTTCTACTTACATCTAAATTTTTTGAACCTTTCAAAATTTTAAATTTATATCTCATATACAAAGTAGAGACAACTCCTTGGTTAACACATCACATGGGCTACACACATCAGATGTATACTAGGATAAGTATCTCAGTGGTACTTTTTCTCTTATCCCACAAGAGTAGCTTAGTCATATTTTCTCAAAGAGATGATACACAAACTAGATATGACTCAATAGTTAATGAGCCCAAAAGCTCATAACTCTTCAGTTTGTTAATCATTTCTTCTCCAATATGACTTAGTCTAAGAGTCTACATATACTTTAAATTTTATCTCAATTCTGGATCTCACAGATCCAATGACATTCACTACTTGCTAAATTAAGTTCACATATGCATCATCATGTAAATGATAGAGACTGTCTCTAAGAACTAAATCTAAATGATGATCACAAAGGACAGATACCCATGGCCATATCAGCAACTATTACCTTATAACCAATTTCAAGGGTTACTTCCTCAACCCTTCACCTTCCCATCGACTTTACATTAGAGTCCATAGCTCAACTGGGACAAGAGAAAATTATAAGGATAGCATTGAGCAATTTTGACATGCCTACTCTAGACGTGTCTTTATTTCTTTAGGCTCTCCAGGTATTTACTTCTGAACTCTTTCAAGGTTCTTCTATTATTAACACTGTGATCAATTCAGATAAGGTACTATGATAATCTTTTATATGGTAGTTCATTATAAACTATCCATATAAACTAATCAGAGATCGCAGGATCAAATCCATAAGCAATTCCTTGTGCATGATCATGTCGAGCCTTTCAAGCTTCTTAATATCTTTGATCATTATCAAATAACGATCATAGATTGACTGCCTATCATGCATCAGATGAGCTACATGACTCTGATCATCTCACAACACTTGTAGATGAATTAAAATATCGTTGGCAGTGAACATGTGCTCATACATAGCACCTATCTTTATAGCATTGTCCATCCACTCATCAAGTATAGCTCGTTGACTATGGATTGGATGGCTTGTTAACATCAGATAACCTGTAGAGAATATAGCTTAATTTTTTAAAATTAAGAATAATTCTCAGATTTATGAGTCAGTCTATGTAGTCAGTTTCGATTAATCGATTGATATCTAAGATTCAAGCTAGAGGATTGGAAGCTGACATAATGAACAGTAGAGAGCAAAGATTCTAATTAGATGTTTGTACTTATTTTTTTGATTTGCACTATAAACTTTTAGATGCAAAAAGAGACTCCCACTATTTTATCAGATCTCCCACACTCTCCGGATGGAGAAATAAAAATCCTGATGTGACAATTGGATTTTTAGTGGGTGCTACAGTCTCACCGATGCCGTGCACCTCACTTAACAGTTATTGGTAATACGAATGAACATCAATGCGTGGACAACTCTTTGCCCAGATGCTTCTCTAAGCATGTTGCAGCTACTTGATCTCTAAGTCATGTGAGCTCACCTAACAGTTATTGCCTGCACTTCTTAGTTAAGTCAGACCCACCATTCACAAATAGATACAAAACCATCATTGGCCCCCTCACCTAACAGTTATTGAGCCCAAACACATCTTTATCCTGAAGCAACTCTTTGCTAATAGAGTGGTTGCGTGTTCCTGATGCAGCTGAACCACTGTGACCAGCTTAGAACAATCAACGCCGGTAGCACGCCTGCACATCTACAATGGTGGAAGACCTTGAACTTAATATTTATGAAGAGATTTAGATTTAGATCTCATCTAATCAGTCATCATATGACTGATATAATTGGCATGGGCTAAATCAAACCACCAAGCAACCATATTTGAGACTCAATCTTCCAAACTGACTAGATAAGTTGAGATTGGTGGGGGTCCCCCCATTACTTTCCTTAGACACCAATAAATTGGCCAGATAAGTGAACGAAATCAATTAAATAACCATCTTTCAATTACATGCTTTAGACAACAATTGGACAATTGGCTTAGGTGAATCGACTCGAGCCACAGAGCCAAATTAGGTCCTTAGGTTAATCGATTCTATATATGGGTGTTAATCAATTCGATAAATAATAATTGTATGATCTTAAACTCTATTGACCTCATCCTAATCAACATTTGACTTAGTTGGATCAACTGCTAAATCGATTTAGATCCAACATGATCAAATCAAAAATCTTTTAATATAATCCAATTACATGACCTAATTTGATCTACCGATGACCAATCTCTTATGCATAACCACTAATTTTAGATCTTAAAATAAATTTTTTAGATCTAAATTCTTTACATGAAGAGTAAATTTTGATCTCAAAATAATTTCAGATCATGCATACAAATGTATATCATATACATAAATAAGTTCAGATCATAGAAACAAATTTCAATCCTAAACATACTTTTATATATCATATATATGAATCAAAATAGATCTCAAAACTCTTTTCAGATTTAAATAACAAAATATATATCACATATATGCTAGAAAAATTAGATCTAAAAATCTAATCTAATTAAAAATTTGAACATCATTCTAGGACAATCATTCAGTATAACAAGTTATGCCAGGACAACCTTATACCAGAACGACATCAAAATATTTCAGATCTAAAATTTTTCTTCATAGATTTCAAATCCAAATCTAAATCTCATACATATGATATGGCTCTGATACAACTATTAGATTTTTATGATTTTATGCATATATGATTTTACAAAATAAGTATGCAGTAAAATTTTAAAATTTTAGATCAAATTTAATTTAATCTAAACATACAAAAGATCAAATCTTCAAACCATAACAGGATCATCATATATGAGATAAGATTCAGATATAGAAATCAAATAAAAAAAATAAATTTAAAACATACCTGGACATGGATCAATCATCAACATGAACTAATGATCATGGATATCCTTCGAAGGTCTCTTGTAGCTGTACAAGTGTCCGACCTCTACGGGTATCCACACAAGACTCTGATCCAATCAGAAGCCTTTTGATCTCATCGGGGTGCTAGCTCTCTTATAGAGATCATATCTTGATAGTTAAAAATCTTCTTTTCTCCTAAGATACTCTTAGAGAATAAAAAGATATTGAAGGATCTTGATCTCTACGCTAGAGATCATGAGAAGAACCCTTTCTTCTCTTTTCTTCCTAAAATCCATGCACCAAATCTCTACAATGAAGATGTAATAAATTTTATCTAACTTTTGGATAAAAGGAGGAGGAGACAACCATGTCCAAACATGGACAAGAGGGAGAGAAGATGATGTCCAAAAACAACCAACAATTGGTTGTAAGAAAGAAAGGATATACATACCTCATGCCCCCAATTTTGACGTCGTGCACTCCCTAATTTTTTCTTCTCTTTTCCAAGCCCTTCTCCTCTGATTTTTGGGCATCAAAACCAAATCTAAAATCCCCACTTACACATCCCAAGGGCTGAATATTTATAGACCTTGAAGATGTCATAAATTGGGTTGGAGATAGAGTCCTAAACACTTAGGACTCTACCAAACAATGGACGTCGCCTAAAACCATGAATTCGCCCAGATTTACATGGGATTTAAAAGAGGTTTAGGCTTCTTTCTTACATGCACAAAAAGGGGGTGGAGAATTGGCGTCAAAGTGGTTTGGGTGTGGTCTTATAGGCGCACAAATCAGGTTCAAGTTTGGACTCCTTTTGGCACATGGATTGGAAGTTATATGGGACTCAATTAAATGGCTATTTTAAACCAAATAAAATCTCAATGAATCCTAATCACAATAGGACCAGATTAGACTCAAATAAATAAGAATCCAAATCTGATTGAAGCCTAATTAATTTAGATTAGATATCTCCTAATTGGAGGAGGAATCTTAATCTTATTGGATTCTTTCTTGGTGCTGAATTTTAATCCTAATCCAATTAGAATAGTCCTAAGGACTTCATCACAACATAGGAGTTCATTAGAAAATGAAACATTTTGTGATAAAAAATATCAAAATAAATTTTATTAATTCATAATTCATGTAGAAATATAAAAATGAGCACAACCATCAACAGGCTGACGATTGACTTTGTGACACTATTCCCAACAATCTCCCACTTGGCCTAAAGCCAATCGGTGCAGTATCTAATACCCATCTTCGACTTGTAGTTGTTGAACTCCTTCACCGCAATGGCTTTAGTGAAAGGGTAAGCTAGGTTCTCCTTCCCGTCGATCTTCTGAAGATCGACGTCACCTTGATCTACAATTTTTTGGATGAGATGGTAGCGGCGCAGAATATGCTTCGTCCGCTGGTGTGCCTTTGGTTCTTTCGCCTGAGCAATGGCTCCAGAGCTATCACAGTAGAGTAGAACTGGACCAACAAGGGAGGGTGCTACTCCGAGCTCGATGATGAATTTTCTCAGCCACACCGCTTCTTTGGCAGCATCTAATGCAGCGACATACTCCGCCTCACAAATTGAATCTGCCACTATGTACTGCTTGAAACTTTTCCAGCAGATAGCCCCACCATTAAGGCTAAAAATAAATCCTGACACACTTTTGCTGTCATCATGATGAGACTGGAAACTAGAGTCTGTAAACCCTATAAGTCTCAAGTCCGATTCACCATAAACAAGCCACTGGTCTTTAGTATTTCTTAAATACTTTAGGATGGTTTTAACAAACTTCCAGTAATTCTTCTCTGGATCAGATTGGTATCTACTCACTACCCCTAGTGAGTATGCCACATCTGGTCGTGTACATGTCATGGCGTACATGATAGATCCCACTGCCGAAGCATATGAAATCCTACCCATACGCTCTCTCTCTTGAGGTGTTGTCGGACAATCCCTCTTTGAGAGAGGAATTCCATGGCCTATCAGAATGTAGCCTTTCTTAGAATTCTCTATGCTGAACCTCTTCAGCATAGTATCAATGTACGTGGACTGAGATAAACTAAGCAACCTTTTAGATCTATCCCTATAGATCCTCATCCCTAGGATGTAGGAAGCTTCTCCCAGATCCTTCATGGAGAACTGTGACAACAGTCAAATCTTTATTCCCTATAATGTAGGGACATCATTCTCAATCAAGAGAATGTCATCCACATACAATAAAAGAAATACTACTATTGGACCATTAGCCCACTTATAAATGCAGGGCTCTTCTCCATTCCTAACGAAGCCATACGTCTTGATCATCCTATCAAAACATATGTTCCAACTCCGAGATGCCTGCTTAAGTCCATAAATGGACTTCTGTAGTCTGCACACCTTAGACTCATCTGTGGATGTGAATCCTTCAGGTTGTATCATATACACCTCTTCATCCAGCTCTCCATTTAGGAAAGCTGTCTTCACATCCATCTGCCAGATTTCATAGTCCAGATGGGCAGCTATTGCAAGCATAATCCGAATGGATTTGAGCATTGTCACAGGAGAAAATATCTCGTCATAGTCTATACCATAATGTTGACGATATCCCTTGGCAACCAGATGGGCTTTATAGGTTTCCACCTTTCTGTCTGTGCCTCTCTTCCTCTTGAAGACCCATTTACACCCTATGGGTTTTACTTCTTCAGGTGGGTCAACCAATGTCCACACATCGTTGACCTTCATGGACTCCATTTTGGATTTCATGGCCTCTAGCCATTTCTCAGAGTTGGTTCTCTTCATTGCATCCATGTAGGTGATCGGATCCTCATTGTTTTCATCAAGTTCGATAGGATCGTCATCCCGGACCAAGAAATCATAGTATCTATCCGGTTGACGTGGTACTCTACCAGATCGCCTTAAGGGTGCTTGAATAATGGGCTTCGAATTTGATCTAACCAAATTCGGTTCAGGTTCAGCAACTTGTGTCGATTTTTTCACCTGCCGAACTTCGTCAAGTTCGATCTTAGAGGCAACAGTCCCTTCATCAAGAAACTTCTTTTCCAAAAAGATTGCCTTAAGACTGACAAACACTTTTTGCTCATCAGCTAGGTAGAAGTAATACCCTTTGGTCTCTTTTGGGTACCCTATAAAATTACACTTGTCAGACCTAGGTCCAAGCTTGTTCATAATTAAACATTTAACATAAGCCGGACACCCCCAAACCCTAAGATGCGAGAGTATTTGCTTACCCCAGAGGGAGATTGGCAGACCAGCAAACCCCATCATGGATCGAACCATGTCCAACAAGGTTCGATTCTTCCTTTTAGATACACCATTATGTTGTGGTGTTCCAGGAGGAGTCCACTAAGAGAGAATCTCATTCTTCCCAAGATATGTCAGAAAATTATTGAAAAGGTATTCACCTCCTCGATCAGTCGAAGAGTTTTAATACACTTTCCAGTTTATTTTTCTACCTCATTTCGGAATAGTTTGAACATTTCAAACGACTCCGATTTATGCTTCATTAAATAGACATACCCATACCTCGATAGGTCATCTGTGAAGGTTATGAAGCAGAAATATCCACCTCTTGCACTCGAGCTCATGGGTCCACATACATCAGAATGTACCAAACCCAAGAGTTCACTGGCTCGCTCATCTTTTTCAGTAAAAGGCGATTTGGTCATTTTACCAAGAAGACAGAAGTCACAAGTTGGAAGTGATTCACAATCACCTACTTCAAGAATTCCTTCTTGAGCCAACCTGTTTATCCTGTTCTTATTGATATGACCTAGCCTACAGTGCCAAAGGTAGACTTCTGACACATTATCTATTCTAGGGTATTTTCCGAAGGTTTGAACCACATTAACAGGTTGTGATAGAAAGTAAATTCTATTATTAAGTTATCCAACAAATATTGTAACATCATTCAAAATGATATTGCAAATATTTTCTTTTATTGAAAATTGATAACCGTTCATGGCCAAAAGACCTACAGAAATAATATTTAATAAAAAGCTTGGACAATAGTTGTAGGAACCAGATCTAGGATTTCAGGGTTAGATCTTGAAACTTTTTCAAGATCATATAGTGGAAGACTAAAATAAATCAAAATTTATTTTTTAAAATCAGAAAAGCCCTAGATCTAAGATCCTATTACATGATTATTACATGACATTAAATCAAAAATTAAAATATATAAATATAGCATGAACTACATGTTGATCATATCAACATGTTTCTATACTACATCTAATGTATGTATTAAACAATAGATCAGATCTATTACCTTGCAAGTTAGATGTTCTAACCTTGTTGATCTGGGCTTGAGGATGATGTTGTAAGCCGCACACACGTCCGGCCTCTAGGAGTCATCCACACGAGCCCACGAATCTCGATCAGAAGTCCTGCTTCAGGAAATCAGCACAGTATGCTAGTACTGCGCTGATCCTTCTTTGATGGTTGATCAGGTACCTCCTTCTTCTTGATTTGGACTCTTCCAAAGATGAAAAGTAGAAGGATAAGTTTCAAATCTGAGACGCTCTCAAGAAACTCAAGATGGAGGGAGGAAAGATATGAAAACAAAAACCCTAGAAGAAGACCCTCTTCTTCTTCACGTTTTTCTCTCTAGACACCCAAACTTGCATCTTTTATATCTCCACGACCCAAAGGTATTTCTCTCTAATTTTTGGATGGGACAAAGGTCTCTCAAATCTTTGACTTCTCCTAAAATTTCACAAAGAAACTCATCTTATATAGAGAGATATGATAGAGTCCTTGTCTAGGTCAAACACCTAGTCAAGGCTTATCCAAACATGGCAAGTTAAGGGACGCCCAACTCTTGAGCACCTCCTTCATATTTTTATGCATGGATCACTAGAAAAGGGTGCACAATGTATAACCTAAAAGCCACAAAAATTTTAAAAAAAAATTAGATAAATTCGGTGCAAAATTGAAAGAGTTTTGGATTTCTAAAACTCTATCTCATAGAATTCGAAATCCAAACTTATTCCTTTTAGATTTGATCCAAACCACCTTCCATGCAAGAAAGAAGAGAAGAGACCTTTTGTGAACGTGGGAGAGATTTGGGAGAGGGCTTTCATCACACAAAATAAGTGGAGATTGGCGTTGAATTAAGAGAGAGGGCATGGAGAAGGCTTATATGGCGCAAGGTGGAATCCTAGTCTTACTAGGATTCTATCTTATGACTTGTTTTAATTTGGTTTTCCAAACCAAATCAAATCAAAATTAGATCAACCCAATTAAAATAGGTCTTAACCCAATTAAAAACTTAATTTAATCAGATTAAATTAGATTTAAATTTGATTTAATTTTCTAATCAAATTAGAAATTAGATTGACCCAAGTCCTAGTTGAACTAGGACTAGTTTTTCCTTGCACTTGGCTTATCCAATAAACCAATTGGACTTGATCCAATCAAGCCCAAACCAAATATAATTAAATCATATTTAATTAGACTTAATCTCAGCCCATTGGCTTAATCAAATTAAGCCAATTAGCAATCAAATTGCTAATCGATCCTCCTGCAACACTTGTACTGGGTTAAATGTCAATCGTATTGATCATTTAACCTTAGAACGATTCTTAATCGTTGATCAACCATCCGATCGGATCATGAACTCTAATGTGTGTGACCTCATAGGTCCAAACCTAAGCTGGTAGCATAGAAATAAATTTCTATACCAATCGAAGTGACCATCTAGCAATGGTACCCGATGATCGGATAGGTCGAATGTGTAGAACAACATCCTTAGAACCCATGCGGATATAGTTTTCATATAATTCATCCCCTTGACCAAAATGATCATAGTGAAGTGAAAATTTAGTGCAGGGGCAAAATGGTAATTTTAAAACTTTTTCAAAATTACTATTTTACAACAGAATTATTAATTAATCTTATTAATTAATACTAATTAACCCTACACTAGGATCTAAATATGATACAACAGCATGCATTTAAATTTGAAATTCAAATTTGAATCAGTAAACGTTTTACAGTACTGTGTTCAGAACACATCACCTTTTGCGGGTAGTCGATCACCGCAATCTGATCACCGTCGGAGGGCTCTGATTATCACGTCACAGCCACCCAACTATCTGGCCTCTGTGGATCGTCCACACGAAGCTTCCGTCTGATCAGCTCCTCATGAATGCTAGTTCGTGATTTCATCCTTTTGATGGCAGATGTTGATCGAACTCCTTCGATCGATGTGTGCTGACTTCTCGGATGCTCCAGATCGTTTGCACAGTTACTTGAGAGGCTGATGGATCTCTCTCTGAAATTTGGTGGACTCACGACACTCGTGGCACACCAATCTCACTTCCCGAACCCTAGGTAGAAACCCTAGGGTACATACCAAAAACCCTGTGCCCAATTTTCTCTCTTTTCTTTCTTTTTCTCTCGGAAGGTTTTGGACCTTCACCTTATGCAGAAGCCTTCCTCATGCCCCAAAGTTTCTCTCCTAATTTTTCTACGCACGTCCCACCTTTCTCCTCTTTTTAAAACAACATCGAACGTGTCTTATCCGCGTGAGAGGATAAAGACAAGAGGTTACACATTTGAATTCAAATCAAATTTGAATTCAAACGAAAACCAACTTATCCCTATCCTTTTGGGCATGAGAAGAGAAGGGGCGTGGCTCTTTGTGTGTGGAAAAGTTTCACAAGAAACCTTTTCTCGTGTAAGTAATGTGGCGCACAAAATGGATAAGGATGAAAGGGCAAGTGATAAGTTATCCATTCAAATTCAAACATGCTTTGAATTTGAATGGCTAACTAATTAATTTATCCATCCATATGGTGCACAAATGAGGATGTGGGTAAGGGTTTTATGTGAGAAAAATTTCATGAGAAGTTTCTTCTCGTGAATTCAAATGGGTGCAAGGAAGTTGGGTGACGCAGGGAATTTAAAACAAGGTGGTTTGATTCAAATTGAGCCAACCTAGTTTAAAATAGGTTGAGCACAATTAGACCAAATTAAACCCAACATAATTAGGCTTAATTAGGCTTAATAAAATCCTAATCAAATCAGAAATTAACTAAACCTAACCCCTGATCAAATCAGGGACTGAACCACCTTAGCAATTAGGTCAACATTTAACCTAATCGGGTCAATCCAAACTGAATCCAATTCAATTGGACTTGATCCAAAAATAATTACTCAATCAAATTGAGTTAATTAGTGATTAAATTACTAATTAAACCTCTCATAAATGTTGAGTCCAAATCCGATGGGCAATCAGGCATCAGAGATCATCGATATGAAACCCTGATCAAAGAGTTCAAATTTCAAATTCAAAATTCGAAATTCAAAATTTTGACCCCGGTACCCAAAATGTGTGGAACTCATGATTAGAGAATTCTAATTCTCAATCATAGAGTTCCAGATAGATAAGACTCATAATCAGCCATCAGATCAGAAAGGAACCTCTAATGTGTGTGACCCCGTAGGTTCGAACCTAAGCCGGTAGCACAGGAACCAATTTCTGTACTAATCGAAGTGACCATCTAGCAATGGTACCCGACGACCGGATAGGTCGAATAATCGCAATCGCAACATTCAGAACCTACGTAAATATGGTTACCGTATAATTCATCCCTTTTGACCCCTGTGTTTAGGATGACTCAGGGTTAAACTGTCAACCCTGATGATATCATCCGAATCATGCTCAACTCAATTAGTCCTGTGACTCCTCACTAGGACTACCCTGGCCAAGGTTTTGCTAAATTGAAACACGACTGTACATAGCTCCTAAACTGGAGTGGTCAATCCCATCTTGACACACGCGCCGACAAGTCAAGTACTTGACTACACCCAGCAACCTTCCATCACTGAATTAGAAATTCAGGTAGTCCAGTGCCTAAGTGCAGTGAGTTGCTTGCAAGTCATCGTGGCGGTCTCAGGTCGGAGGGACATTTATACCCATATCCCATTGGAGCAAATCTTGACAGCAGAAATAGCTCCGGAGTTGGTCACGTTCAGTGCAGATGTACCATTACATCTCACCTGTATGCCATACCATTGTCTCCACACTCTTTGGTTATGAGGACAACCAACCCATATGGCACACAACGACCTATGCTCGATAAATATTGTCGTCCTTGGTAACAACGTATCATTTGGTCGCGAACATGTTTAAGGACTAAGCGACAAATCCTCCTTTGTCGAGTCTAAATAGTCCTAAGGACTTCACCACAACACAGGAGTTCATTAGAAGATGAAACATTTGTGATGAAAAAATACCAAAATAACTTTTATTTATTTATAATTCATGTACTAATACAAAAGGAGCACAACCGTCAACAGGCTGACGATTGGCTTTGGGACACTATTCCCAACAATCTCCCACTTGGCCTAAAGCCTATCGGTGCAGTATCTAATACCCATCTTCGACTTGTAGTCGTTGAACTCCTTCACCGCAATGGCTTTAGTGAATGGGTCGGCCAGGTTCTCCTTCCCGTCGATCTTCTGAAGGTCGACGTCACCTCGATCCACGATCTCCCGGATGAGATGGTAGCGGCGCAGAATATGCTTCATCCGCTGGTGTGCCTTTGGTTCCTTCGCCTGAGCAATGGCTCCAGAGCTGTCGCAGTAGAGCAGAACTGGACCAACAAGGGAGGGTGCTACTCCGAGCTCGGTGATGAATTTCCTCAGCCACACCGCTTCTTTGGCAGCATCTGATGCAGCAATATACTCCGCCTCGCATACTGAATCAGCCACAGTGTGCTGCTTGGAACTCTTCCAGCAGACAGCCCCACCATTAAGGGTAAAAATAAATCCTGACACACTCTTGCTATCATCGCGATCAGACTGGAAACTAGAGTCTGTAAACCCTATAAGTCTCAAGTTCGATTCACCATATATAAGCCACTGGTCCTTAGTATTTCTTAAATACTTCAGGATGGTTTTAACAACCTTCCAGTGATTCTCTCCTGGATCAGATTGGTATCTACTCACTACCCCTAGTGAGTATGCCACATCTGGTCATGTACATGTCATGGCGTACATGATAGATCCCACTGCCGAAGCATATGGAATCCTACCCATACGCTCTCTCTCTTGAGGTGTTGTCGGACAATCCCTCTTCGAGAGAGAAATTTTATGGCCTATCGGTAGATAGCCTTTCTTGGAATTTTCCATGCTGAACCTTTTCAGCATAGTATCAATGTACGTGGACTGGGATAAGCCAAGCAACTTTTTGGATCTATCCCTATAGATCCTCATCCCTAGGATGTAGGAAGCTTCTCCCAGATCCTTCATGGAGAACTGTGACGATAGCCAAATCTTTATTTCCTGTAATGCAGGGACATCATTCCCGATTAAGAGAATATCATCCACATACAATACAAGAAATACTACTGCTGGACCATTAGCCCACTTATAAATGCAGGGTTCTTCTCCGTTCTTAACGAAGCCATACATTTTGATCGTCCTATCAAAACGTATGTTTCAACTCCGAGATGCCTGCTTAAGTCCATAAATGGACCTCTGTAGCTTGCACACCTTAGACTCATCTGTGGATGTGAACCCTTCAGGTTGTATCATATACACCTCTTCGTCCAGCTCTCCATTTAGGAAAGCTGTCTTCACATCCATCTGCCAGATTTCATAGTCCAGATGGGCAGCTATCGCAAGCATAATCCGAATGGATTTGAGCATTGCCACAGGAGAAAATGTCTCGTCATAGTCTATACCATAACGTTGACGATATCCCTTGGCAACCAGACGGACTTTATAGGTCTCCACCTTTCCGTCTGCGCCCCTCTTCCTTTTGAAGACCCACTTACACCCTATGGGTTTTACTCCTTCGGGTGGGTCAACCAATGTCCACACATCGTTGACCTTCATGGACTCCATTTTGGATTTCATGGCCTCTAGCCATTTCTCAGAGTCAGGTCTCTGCATTGCATCCATGTAGGTGATCGGATCCTCATCATTTTCATCAAGTTCGATAGGATCACCATCCCGGACCAAGAAACCATAATATCTGTCCGGTTGATGTGGTACTCTACCAGACCGCCTTAAGGGTGCATAATCAATGGGCTCCGGATCTGATCTAATCAAATCCGGTTCAGGTTCAGTAACATGTGTCGGTTTTTTCACCTGTCGAACTTCGTCAAGTTCGACTTTAGAGGCAACAGTTCCTTCACTAAGGAACTCCTTTTCTAAAAAGATTGCCTTAAGGCTGACAAACACCTTTTGCTCATCAGCAAGGTAGAAATAATACCCTTTGGTCTCTTTTGGGTACTCTATAAAATTATACTTGTCAGACCTAGGTCCAAGCTTGTCTGTAATTAAATGTTTAACATAAGTCGGACACCCCCAAACCCTAAGGTGTGAGAGTACTGGCTTACGTCCTATCCATATCTCATATGGCGTTTTGGCTACAGACTTACTCGGAACTCTATTTAGAAGGTAACAAGCCGATTCGAGTGCATATCCCCAGAGGGAGATCGGCAGACCAGCAAACCCCATCATGGATCGAACCATGTCTAACAGGGTCCGATTTCTCCTTTCAGACACACCATTATGCTGTGGTGTTCCAGGAGGAGTCCACTGAGAGAGAATCCCATTCTCTCCTAGATACGTCAGAAACTCATTGGAAAGGTATTCACCTCCTCGATCAGATCGAAGAGTTTTAATACACTTCCCAGTTTGTTTTTCTACCTCATTTCGGAATAGTTTGAACATTTCAAATGATTCCGACTTATGCTTCATTAAATAGACATACCCATACCTAGATAGGTCATCTGTGAAGGTTATGAAGTAGAAAAATCCACCTCTTGCACTTGAGCTCATGGGTCCACATACATCAGAATGTACCAGACCTAAGAGTTCACTGGCTCGCTCACCTTTTCCAGTAAAAGGTGACTTGGTCATCTTTCCAAGAAGACAGGACTCACAGGTTGGAAGTGATTCACAATCACTAACTTCAAGAATTCCTTCTTGAGCCAACATGTTTATCCTGTTCTTATTGATATGACCTAGCCTACAGTGCCAAAGGTAGACTTCTGACACATTATCTATTCTAGAGCATTTATCGAATTTTTGAACCACATTAACAGGCTGTGATAGTAAGTAAATTTCATTATTTAATTGTCCAACAAATATTGTAACACCATTCAAAATGATATTGCAAATATTTCCTTTTATTAAAAAATCATAACCGTACATGGCCAAAAGGCCTACAAAAATAATATTTAATAAAAAACTTGGACAATAGTGACATTCACTCAGAATTACATTACGAGAATTGATTACAAGACTCATGATTCCTAAAGCTAGAACTGGAACTTTGCTTCCATCTCCAACATTCAGGAACCTCTCGCCTTCATCAAATCTCCAACTGACCTGCAGACCCTGCATCGAATTACAAATATGATAAGGGCTTTCGGTATCCAATACCCAGGCAGTAGTATCACAAATCGAAAAGTTGCAAGGAGTTATCATATAATTACCTTGCTTCTTCTTTGGCCTGTGCGGGTCCAGGGAGGCAATGTATTGAGGACAATTCCTCTTCCAATGCCCGTGCTTCTTGCAAAAGAAGCACTCCGCCTGGCTCTGGTCATGCTTGCGCTTCTTGGTCTGACCCCGTGCTACTGTCCCAGCATGAGATTGCACCTTCTTATTTTTCTTCTTCTTGTTCTTCTTCCCCTTCCCAAAGGGTTGACGACGAGAAGAAGACCCTCCCACTACATTCACCGACTCCTTATGGAGTTGGTGATCTTTCTCAAAGTTCTGCAGCAACCCCAACAATCCGTGGTAGTTTACTGCAGGCTTTATCATTCGAAAATGAGTAAGAAATGGGAGGAAGGACTTGGGCAAGGAATTAAGGATCGCATCCTTACCGAGCTGCTCGTGCAGAGGAAAGCCCAATTTTCTTAGGTGCTCAATCATCTCGATCATATACAGTACATGATCAGTGACTGAGGCCCCATCCCTCATCCGAGCATTGAAAATAGCACAACTAGTTTTGTGCCTTTCAACGTCGTCAGGCGTGCCAAAGGAGTCGTTCAACATTTGAAGCATCTCCTGTGGCTGGGCGTTCTCAAACCTTCGGCTGAACTCGTCATTCATTGCTGCCAGCATAATACATCGAACGGTGGTGCGGTCATTGAGCCACTTCAAGTAAGTATCTCGGATCGCTTTACTAGCATTCGGAGCTGGCTCCTCAGGTGCTGGATCCGTTACTACATAAAGGATCCGTTCATGCTCAAGGATGATTTTCAATTTTCGATACCAGCTATCGAAATTGGGTCCCATGAGCTTGTCATTATCTAATAATGACCGGAACGACAGGGTAGTGGCCATAGCTGCTTAAAGGAAAACGAGACCTCTATTAGTACATAAATTAATACTAAAGACTTGGACTTTAGTCTAAAGTTTTTCTCAATATTTTTACGAACTGGTAGCCTCATCCTCCAATTCGAGGAATTACTTTAATTCCTTAATGGGTACTAGAATCCACACAGACTACACATGAGCCCAACTTTGGTTGGTCAACCCATGTGCATCTATGGGTAGGTTCTTAACCAGTTGTTTCTCTAAACAACTTCTAGTAATTTATTTTGCCCCAGAACCTAATCAGTAGGCTTTGGCCTCCACTGAAAAGATCTGGTTAGGTCCAACCATTAACATGACTTAATTTAGTGAATCGGACCAATAAATGATCAGGCCCGACTTTGGCCGGCCAACCTAACCACCATCAGAAAGACTCAATCAAATTATCATATTATGAATAATAATTCCATTAGCCAATGAGCACCAGGCCTTTGGGCCTCCAATGATCATTGAACTAATGGACTCATTATCATTCACTTAATGGGAGGCTATGACTTAGTTATCATTATAACTTAATCATTCTAGGGACCTAATAATTTTGAGGATTTTATTAAAGAATAGTAGAGAAGAAATCATCCAGCCAATTTCAATCCTCCCACTGACTTCACCAAGTCAGATTAAAAAAGATTTAATTAAAGCTGACATTAGGAGCACCTAAATCAGTCATACTGATTTACCTAATGACATGGGTGAGCTCTAATCACCAAGTGATCTAATCAAAATCTAACTTACCAGATTGGCCAGGTAAGTGAGATCAGTGGTGGGAATTTGCCATTAACTCGTCAATGATCGAATCAATGCGAGTAGCTCCCGCTTAAGAACCACTGGTCAAAACTGCCGAACTTACCTTAGACACCAACCGGTTCATTAGTTTTAATTTTGATCAACTTAGTAAACAGAGCTTCACCGCATAGCCATGAATTAAGTCCATCTTGGTCTAGTTAAAGACATGGACCCATTCAACTACAACTATTGAAGTTGAGTCTAGAGTATCCTTGACCTAATCTAATTCAACTTTTGATTAGATTTGACCAATTACTCCAATTCGTCCATTTTTTAAACTAACCTTAGGTCTAACCCAATTATGGACCTAATTCATCTAATCCATTGACCCAAAATTTATGCAATTGTCTTAGGTCTTAATTCACAATTCTAGACCTACTAGACAACACTTAATTCTTTTAATTAAGTACTTGGGTTGATGGGTCAGGGTTTGGCATTTCGAAAACAATTTTCAAATTTGAAAGATTTTATTTTCTGTTCACCAAATGTGTTAACTCATTTCACAAACGGGTCAGCACATTTCATAAACAGCAATTCTATTGCTCATTTCATAACAAAAAATAACTCAAAATAAATCATAAATTTTCTTTTAGATCTAATCTAACACATTCATGATAAATTTCTTAATTAAGTCCTTTCGCTGCTTCATCGACATGGGATATAATTGCATCGGCACCCCTACCGCCATAGGAGACCCCATCGAATGGGAAGAGAGGGCATTTAAACCCTACTTTTCTCCTATGACCGGACGGCCATGGCAACCAACCCAATTAGATTACTTGCTACTTGGATCATGTATATCTAAATATACAAATTTCAAAATTTAAATTTTGAATTTCAAATTTCAAATTTCAAATTTCAAATTTTAAATTTTAAATTTGAGATTTCAACCAAATTTCAAATTTCGAATTTTCAATCTTTGAATTTTAAATTTTGAATTTTGAATTTCAAATTTCAAATTTCGAATTTCAAATTTCAAATTTCAAATTTGAGATTTCAACCAAATTTCAAATTTCAAATTTTGAATTTTGAATTTCAAATTTCAAATTTCGAATTTCAAATTTCAAATTTCAAATTTGAGATTTCAACCAAATTTTAAATTTCAAATTTTGAATTTCAAATTTGAAACTTCTAACAAATTTCAAATTTCAAATTTCAAATCTTTTTGAATTTCGAATTTCGAATTTTGAATTTCAAATTTAAACTTATAGATTACACCTTAATCTACGCATGCATATGTATATCATATTCTAGAACCTGGCTCTGATACCAATTGAAGTGAAAATTTAGTGTAGGGGCAAAATGGTAATTTTAAAACTTTTTCAAAATTACTATTTTACAGCAGAATTATTAATTAATCTCATTAATTAATACTAATTAACCCTACACTAGGATCTAAATATGATACAATAGCATGCATTTAAATTTGAAATTCAAATTTGAATCAGTAAACGTTTTACAGTACTGTGTTCAGAACACATCACCTTTTGCGGGTAGTCGATCACCGCAATCTGATCACCGTCGGAGGGCTCTGATTGTCATGTCACAGCCACCCAACTGTCTGGCCTCTGTGGATCGTCCACACGAAGCTCCCGTCTGATCAGCTCCTCACGAATGCTAGTTCGTGATTTCACCCTTTTGATGGCAGATGTTGATCGAACTCCTTCGATCGATGTGTGTCGACTTCTCAGATGCTCTGGATCATCTGCACAGTTACTTGAGAGGCTGATGGATCTCTCTCTAAAATTTGGTGGACTCACGACACTCGTGGCACACCAATCTCACTTCCCGAACCTTAGGTAGAAACCCTAGGGTACACACCAAAAACCCTGCGCCCAATTTTCTCTCTTTTCTTTCTTTTTCTCTCGGAAGGTTTTGGACCTTCACCTTACACAGAAGCCTTCCTCACGCCCCAAAGTTTCTCTCCTAATTTTTCTATGCATGTCCCACCTTTCTCCTCTTTTTAAAACAACGTCGAACGTGTCTTATCCGCGTGAGAGGATAAAGACAAGAGGTTACACATTTGAATTCAAATCAAATTTGAATTCAAACGAAAACCAACTTATCCCTATCCTTTTGGGTGTGAGAAGAGAAGGGGCGTGGCTCTTTGTGTGTGGAAAAGTTTCATGAGAAACCTTTTCTCGTGTAAGTAATGTGGCACACAAAATAGATAAGGATGAAAGGGCAAGTGATAAGTTATCCATTCAAATTCAAACATGCTTTGAATTTGAATGGCTAACTAATTAATTTATCCATCCATATGGTGCACAAATGAGGATGTGGGGAAGGGTTTTATGTGAGAAAAATTTCACGAGAAGTTTCTTCTCGTGAATTCAAATGGGTGCAAGGAAGTTGGGTGACGCAGGGAATTTAAAACAAGGTGGTTTGATTCAAATTGAGCCAACCTAGTTTAAAATAGGTTGAGCACAATTAGACCAAATTAAACCCAACATAATTAGGCTTAATTAGGCTTAATAAAATATTAATCAAATCAGGAATTAGCTAAACCTAACCCCTGATCAAATCAGGGTCTGAACCACCTTAGTGATTAGGTCAACATTTAACCTAATCGGGTCAATCCAAACTGAATCCAATTCAATTGGACTTGATCCAAAAATAATTACTCAATCAAATTGAGTTAATTAGTGATTAAATTACTAATTAAACCTCTCATAAATGTTGAGTCCAAATTCGATGGGCAATCAGGCATCAGAGATCATCGATATGAAACCCTGATCAAAGAGTTCAAATTTCAAATTCAAAATTCGAAATTCAAAATTTTGACCCCGGTACCCAAAATGTGTGGAACTCATGATTAGAGAATCTTAATTCTCAATCATAGAGTTCCAGATAGATAAGACTCATAATCAGCCATCAGATCAGAAAGGAACCTCTAATGTGTATGACCCCGCAGGTTCGAACCTAAGCCGGTAGCACAGGAACCAATTTCTGTACTAATCGAAGTGACCATCTAGCAATGGTACCCGACGACCGGATAGGTCGAATAATCGCAATCGCAACATTCAGAACTTACGTGAATATGGTTACCGTATAATTCATCCCTTTTGACCCCTGTGTTTAGGATGACTCCGGGTTAAACTGTCAACCCTGATGATATCATCCGAATCATGCTCAACTCAATTAGTCCTGTGACTCCTCACTAGGACTACCCTGGCCAAGGTTTTGCTAAATTGAAACATGACTGTACACAGCTCCTAAACTGGAGTGGTCAATCCCATCTTGACACACGCACCGACAAGTCAAGTACTTGACTACACCCAGCAACCTTCCGTCACTGAATTAGAAATTCAGGTAGTCCAGTGCCTAAGTGCAGTGAGTTGCTTGCAAGTCACCGTGGCGGTCTCAGGTCGGAGGGACATTTATACCCATATCCCATCGGAGCAAATCTTGACAGCAGAAATAGCTCCGGAGTTGGTCACGTTCAGTGCAGATGTACCATTACATCTCACCTGTATGCCATACCAGTGTCTCCACACTCTTTGGTTATGAGGACAACCAACCCATATGGCACACAACGACCTATGCTCGATAAATGTTGTCATCCTTGGTCGTGAACATGTTTAAGGACTAAGCGACAAATCCTACTTTGTCGAGTCTAAATAGTCCTAAGGACTTCACCACAACACAGGAGTTCATTAGAAGATGAAACATTTGTGATGAAAAAATACCAAAATAACTTTTATTTATTTATAATTCATGTACTAATACAAAAAGAGCACAACCGTCAACAGGCTGACGATTGGCTTTGGGACACTATTCCCAACACATAGGACACCCCAGAGTTCAACTATCAACTCTGATCAGGTTGTCCACATTGTATTTCAAAATATCAAATCCATCTGATGGATTACCCTGGCCAAGGTTTTGCTAAATTAAAATACAGCGACTCATTCTTCTCCAACACTTGGAGTGGTCAATCCCATCTCGATCACACTCTGACTTCGCAAGTACTTGACTGTGCCCAGAAGCCTTCCATTTTTGAATTAGAAATTCAGTTAGTCCAGTACCAAAGCACAGTGAGTTGCTTGCAAGTCACTGAGGCGATCTCAGGTCTAAGGGATACTTATACCTATATCCCATCAAAGACATTCTCGACAACAGAATGCTCTGGAGTTGGTCACGTTCAATGATGATGTACCTTTACATCTCACCTGTATGCCATACCAGTGTCTCCACACTCCTTGGTTAAGAGGATAACCAACCCATATGGCCTACAGCGACCTATGCTTGATAGAAGCTGTCGTCCTTATTAACAGCCTATCATTTGGTCGTGAACAGTTTTAAGGACTAATCAATAAATCCTCTCTTTATCGAACTTAAATAGTCCTAAGGACTTCATCATAACAACGAAGTTCATTAGAAGATGAAAGCTTATGGTGAAAATGCCAAATATATTTTATTTATTAATAAATCAATTACAATACTTGATTGCTCAACCGTCAACAGCTTGACGATTGGCTTTTTGGGACACATTTCCCAACAACTCCCACTTGTCCTAAAGCCAGTCGACACAGTATCAAATACCCATCTTCGACTTTTGGTTGTCGAACTCCTTTATCGCTAGGGCTTTAGTGAAGGGGTCGGCTAGGTTCTCCTTTCTGTCGATCTTCTGAAGGTCGACATCACCTCGATCCACGATCTCTCAGACCAGGTGGAAGTGGTGCAAGATGTGCTTCGTCCGCTGATGTGCTTTGGATTCCTTCACCTGAGCTATGGCACCAGTGCTGTCACAGTAGAGCAGGACTGGACCATCGAGGGAGGGTGCTACTCCGTGCTCGGTGATGAATTTTCTTAGCCACACAGCTTCCTTCGCAGCATCCAATGCTGCGATGTACTCTGCTTCACAAACAGAGTCCACCACAGTATGCTGCTTGGAACTCTTCCAGTAGATGGCTCCACCATTCAGAGTAAAGACATAACCTGACACACTCCTGCTGTCATCATGGTCAGATTGGAAGCTGGAGTCTGTGAACCCCACAAGTTTCAGATCTGACTCGCCATAAACCAACCATTGGTCCTTAGTATTTCTCAAATACTTAAGGATGGCTTTAACCACTTTTCAGTGATTTTCTCTAGGATCAGATTGATATCTACTCACTACTCCTAGTGAGTATGCCACATCTGGTCTTGTACATGTCATGGCGTACATGATAGATCCCACGGCTGAAGCATATGGGACTCTACTCATACGCTCTCTCTCTTCAGGAGTTGTCGGACAATCCTTTTTAAAGAGAGAAATTCCTTGGCCTATCGGTAGATAGCCCTTCTTGGAATTTTTCATGCTGAACCTCTTCAGCACAGTGTCTATGTACATGGACTGGGATAACCCAAGCATCCTTTTAGATCTATCCCTGTTGGGTATAAAATACCCACAGTCGAGATCCTCGACGGAATCGACTTCGAGCTGCCCAGCTCCGCCCGGACTCCTATGGGAGCCGGGCTCCACCGCCGACATCAGCACAGCCCCGCCCGAACTCCTACGGGAGCCGGGCTCCACCGCCGACTTCGAGCAGCACAGCCCCGCCCGGACTCCTACGGGAGTCGGGCTCCACCGCCAACATCAGCGTAGATCCGCCTGGACTCCTACAGGAGCCGGGCTCCGCCATCGACAGCAGTACAGCTCCGCCCGGACTCCTACGGGAGCCGGGCTCCGACCTCAATATCAGCTGCTGGTAAGCTTCGTACGGACTCCTACGGGAGTCGGACTTCACCCTTAACTTTGATTGCAGCGCAGCTCCGCCCGGACTCCTACGGAGCCGGGCTCCACCGCCGACAGCAGCACAGCTCCGCCCGGACTCCTACGAGAGCCGGGCTCCGCCCTCAGTATCAGCTGCTGGTGAGCTCCATCCGGGCTCCACCACCGACTTTGAGCAGCACAGCTCCGCCCGGACTCCTACGGGAGCCGGGCTCCACCGCCGACATCAGCACAGCCCCGCCCGGACTCCTACTGGAGCCGGGCTCCACCGTCGACTTCGAGCAGTGCAGCTCCGCTCGGACTCCTATGGGAGCCGGGCTCCACCATCGACAGTGATGCAGCTCCGCCCCGACTCCTACAGGAGCCGGGCTCCACCACCGACAGCAGTGCAGCTCCGCCCGGACTCCTACAGGAGCCAGGCTCCGCCCTCAGTTTCAACTGCTGGTAAGCTCCATCCGGACTCCTACGAGAGCCAGACTTCGCCTTTAATTTTACGTTGCAGGAAGACTTCGCCCGTGCTCTTAAGGGAGCCGAGCTTCATCTCCGACGCCAACGACTACAGCCGCAAGCAGACTCCGCCCAGACTCCTACGAGAGCCGGGTTCCGCCCGCAACTTCGGCTCCGAGAGGGTTCCACCCGGACTCCCCCGGGAGTCGGGCTCCACCCACGACCCCAACCGCCAGGAGGACCTCTCCCGGACCTCAACAGAAACCGGGCTCCGGTCGCTGTCGAGCTTCAATCGACAGATCCACGCCCCCTGACAGGCCGCGGTAACCATCGCCACCCTGCTCCACTTCCTGTGGCGGATTTCGCACAGCTCCACTATCCCCTGGCAGGCCACAGTAACGGCCACGAACCTGCTCCACCTCCTGCGACGGATACCATGCGATTCTCCTATCCGCTGGCAAGTCACGACAACGGACGCTGCTCCACCCCTCATAATAGATTCCACGTGGCGGGCCGCGGTGATGGCCACGTGTCTGCTCCACCATCTTCCGCAACCAATTCCCTCTGACCATGGGCGGCCCACTACCAGGCGGTTACAAACGTCGCCATCAATCCGTTGCCTCCTCCGCCTATAAAAGGGAGACCCAGATACGTTATTCTTTAAGCTCATTTTCCTTATATCAAAACACTGCTAAATTCTCTGTTCGAGCACTCCATTCTTGTTGAGGCAGAGAACTGACTTGAGTGTCGGAGGGTCTTGCCGGAGCAACCCCACCTCCGGTTTAGACTTCCCTTGCAGGTCCCGGCGGCGACCGCGGCTTCCCCGACTCCAGCTTCTCCGGCGCAAGCGGATTTTTGCACCAACAGGATTGGCGCTAGAAGAAGGGCAGCGTGTCTTCGCAGCACCCTTGTTCTTAAAGGAGTGTTCAATGGAGCTGCCTCCGACCGTTTCTCCGTCATCCACTCCTAATCCCCCCCCCCGCAAGATCGGCACCCGATGCCTCTGCGCAGGGCGTCCACCCGACGGTCCACGGCCTCCGCAGCCAGATCTCAGGCTCTGACCTCCCCTCTCATTTCTCAGCCTCCTCCTCCCCCTCCGGCGGCGGCGGTCGGCGCAGAGCAGTTTGACTTGCTGGCGCAGCAGGTCAAAGGCCTCGTCGAAGCCGTACAAGCAATGCAGCAGCAGCCACCGCAGGCATCGGCGCATCCGGAGGGGGCATCTCCGGAATGCCAGAACCCGACGGTGGGGCGGGCCACCTGGGCCAGCCGCCCCATCCTTCCTGGGAAGGCGAATCCGAGGGTAGAGAGCCCTCAATCGGACCACGACTCCACCCCTGGAAGATCCCTTCCCCCGTTCTGCCAAAGGACCCTCGAGACTCAATGTCGAGAGGATTTCCTGGACCGGAGGCTCCAGGAGATGAACCGGCGGATCGAAGAACTCCACCACGCGCCTCCCGCTTATGGTGAGGATATTTGCACTGACCCTCCCTTCTCCCAAATGATTATGCAGGAACCGATCCCGCCGAATTTCAAGCTTCCCCAGTTCGAAAGCTACGACGGGACGTCGGACCCGGTTGATCATCTGGAGGCCTTCCGAACGATGATGCTGCTTCACGGTGCTCCCGATGCCATCTTGTGCCGGGCTTTTCCGTCTACTTTGAAGGGAGCAGCAAGGAACTGGTACTCGACTCTGAAGCCGGGTACCATATTCTCCTTCGATCAAATGAGCCACCAATTCGTGGCCCATTTTGTCAGCAGCCGACGTCCCCAGAAAGGTTCGGAGTCCCTCATCAACATCAAGCAGAGGGAAGGGGAGTCCATACGGGCCTACGTCAACAGCTTCAACATCGCGGCGTTGGAGGTCCAGAACTTGGACCAGTCAGTTGCCATGGCCGCCCTGAAAGGTGGCCTTCAGAAGAATGATCTCTTATACTCCCTGGAGAAGAAGTACCCCAGAGATTTTGCTGATCTGCTGACTCGGGCTGAAGGATACGCCCGAGCAGAAGAGGCCTTCAAAATGAAGGACGAAGAGACTGCGAGGGAGCATCAGGCGGGAGATTCTGGTAAGCCCACAGTTAAGAAGAGGCCAAAGGAAGCCCGGCCTCGCTCCCGATCCCCTCCTGGACATAAGCGCGCCCATACTCCCCCCCGGGCACGCAGGCAGAGAAGCCCGGACAACAAGTTTCGATGGGGTTCCCCGTCAGGGAAATTCCGCAACTACGCCCCCCTCAACACCTCGAAGGCTCAGGTGCTGATGGAGGTCAGGGAACAGCTCCCTAGGCCGGAGAGGATGCGCACACACCCCGAAAAGTGCAACCCCAACAAGTTCTGCCTCTACCACCGCGACCACGGCCACGACACGGAGGAATGCATCCAGCTCCAGGACGAGATCGAGGAGCTCATTCGGTGAGGTCGACTCGACAGATTCATCCGCCGCAGGCCTAAGGATAGAAGAGACCGGCCAAGAGCCCTCCCGCCGCCTGAACCGCAGAAAAGGGAGGAGCAGCCCGGGGACCGACCGCCCATCGGGACCATCGACTCCATCACTGGAGGGCCTCAAGAAGGAGCGGGAATACTGTAAATGTATCGCTTACTATTTCGCTTTGAATCTACTTTTCTTTTTAGCTAACATGCCCCTCCCACCTAGCGTGGATGTATTATGACTGGATATGATTCCTCCAAAAACACGGCCGTGTCAGGAATAGGAGGAGAACCTCGTCCTGACATGAGCAAGGTCAAAGGCTCGATTCTTTTAGACCGGATGGGGGGAGAGGCCTCACAACGCCCTAATGTGCCCCCACAGCCTTGTTAGGGACAGGAGGAAAACCTCGCCCTAACATGAGCAAAGTCAAAGGCCCGGTTCTTTTAGACCGGATGGGGGGAGAGGCCTTACAACGCCCTAATGTGCCCCCACAGCCCTGTTAGGGATAGGAGGAAAACCTCGCCCTAACTTGAGCAAAGTCAAAGGCTCGATTCTTTTAGACCGGATGGGGGGAGAGGCCTTACAATGCCCTAATGTGCCCCCACAGCCATGTCAGGAACAGGAGGAGAACCTCGTCCTGACATGAGCAAAGTTGAAGGCCCGGTTCTTTTAGACCGGAGGGGGGAGAGGCCTTGCAGCGCCCTAACGCGCCCCCACAAGCCAGGCTGATAACGAGAACCTCGCACCGGCTCCAACAAAATGGAAGGTCCGGACTCCTACGGGAGCCGGGTCCCTACGCAAAGGAAGCTTCACCCGGACTCCTACGGGAGCCGGGTTCCGCCGCCATGGAAGCTTCACCCGGACTCCTACGGGGGCCGGGTTCCGCCGCCAAGGAAGCTTCACCCGGACTCCTACGGGGGCCGGGTTCCGCCGCCAAGGAAGCTTCACCCGGACTCCTACGGGAGCCAGGTTCCGCCGACAAGGAAGCTTCACCCGGACTCCTACGGGAGCTGGGTTCCGCCGCCAAGGAAGCTTCACCCGGACTCCTACGGGAGCCAGGTTCTGTCGCCAAGGAAGCTTCACCCGGACTCCTACGGGAGCCGGGTTCCGCCGACAAGGAAGCTTCACCCGGACTCCTACGGGAGCCGGGTTCCGTCGCCAAGGAAGCTTCACCCGGACTCCTACGGGGGCCGGGTTCCACCGCCAAGGAAGCTTCACCCGGACTCCTACGGGGGCCGGGTTCCGCTGCCAAGGAAGCTTCACCCGGACTCCTACGAGAGCCGGGTTCCGCCGACAAGGAAGCTTCACCCGGACTCCTATGGGAGCCAGGTTCCGCCGCCAAGGAAGCTTCACCCTGACTCCTACGGGAGCCGGGTTCCGTCGCCAAGGAAGCTTCACCCGGACTCCTACGGGAGCCGGGTTTCGCCGACAAGGAAGCTTCACCCAGACTCCTACGGGGGCTGGGTTCCGCCGCCAAGGAAGCTTCACCCAGACTCCCATGGGAGCCGGGTTCCGCCGCCAAAAAAGACTTCTCCCGGACTCCTAAGGAAGCCGGGCTCCATCCGCTACTTCGCCAGCAAAGGTTAAAAATGGTGGCGAGACTTGGCCACGATGGAAGGGAAGAGCCCCTTCCCACGACGACCTCTAAGCCAAACAGGCCAAACGACGAGAAAGGGTCAACAGACGACAATATCGGTGTTACGCGTGGACAAGGTAACACAAAGTGCTTTTTCTTCATTTCCGATATATGTACTACAGGGCCAGGATGGCCAGGGAAAGAGGGACAAAATGACAAGAAAAAAGCAGCTACAAAAAGGGGGTGACTACAAAGGAACTCTAAGGAGGTCCTGCTCCCTCCGACCTAGGGTTATCACCTCCATCCCTCAATCAGGACTGCCTCAGATTCTCCACTGCTTCTTCTAGTTCTTCCTTCTTCCGCAGCGTATCCTGGAGCGTCTGACGAAGATGTCGGCTCTCTGCCTCCGCTTCTCGATGCCGCTTTCGCAGAACTTCGGACTCCGCCTCTGCATCCGCGACGGCCTTCCGCTCGAGCGCCAGTTGGATTTTCACTTGCTGAAGCTCGGCTGTCTTCTCCCCAAGGGAGACGGAAATCCCTTCGACTGTGCCTCTCAGGGCTAGGAGCTCTTCGGTATCTTGGGCGTTAGTAAGCTGCACCCTAGTAACCAACTGCCTCTGGAGACGAACAACCTCGTCCGCCGCCTGATGGAATCTCCCTTTGTGCTCTTCCACTTGCCGGCGCCAGCTGGCCCGCTGCACATCGTGGCTCATCTCAGCATCTTGAAGTTGCTTCTGGAAGTCGGAGACCTTCTGCGACCATTTTTGTTCATCATCAACCCGTGCCAGGAGCCGGGACGAGTTTCCTTCCAGCTGGCCGATCTTCCTCTTCGCAGCTGATAGCTCCACCTTAAGAGCGCTGATCCTGGCTTCTTGAGCCCAAGTTCGGTCGCTGGCGCTCTTCTTACATTCTTCGAGCTCCTTTGTGAAATTTGCCTTCCTCCGACTGTAATCCATGATTGCCTTCACTTGGAGACTCCTGAAGTGGGCGGCCTCAGCGGCGGCTTCGGAATAGCATTTTCTCGACTTGCGGAGCTCGTCCTCCGACTTCTTCAACTTCTTCGTCAGGTGGAGGACCTCCTTTTTCAGCCGCTGGACAGCTGACTTCAGCGGGACCCCCAGGGGCAAGGGGAGTGCTTCAGCAGGGCACTGCCATCGGAAGATGCAAACGTCAAAGACCAGCTCATTACAAGAAAAAAGGCAGAAAGGAGGAGGAGGGGGAAGGAGAGGCCATCCACAATAAGAAATCCGACTTTATTGATTAATTTTGAAGACAAACGGAAGGGAAATATGGCGACAAAAGAAAAACATAAGATCGGAGGTCTCAGACCTCGGGGGGGGGGGTGGAGAGCTCGGTACGGGGGGTGCGACTGCGGTGGCGGCGGACGAAGGGCCAGCCTCATCTTCAGACTCCTCCAGAAAGCCGAGATCAAGGTCGGGGTATCTGCTGGCCACCCTCTCTCGGCAGAGCTCGAACCCCTTGGTGAACGCCTCCAGGCCGAACTGGACGTTCAGTTCTCTCATCTCCGCGGAGGCCTTGAACTCCTCCACCGCAAGGGTCCTGGCCTCCGAGACCAGAACCGGGGTTTGCTCGGCCAAATGGGCAACCTCGGCCTCCGCCTTCCTTGCCGACTCCTCCAAGCTTCGTCTCTCCTCCTCCCAGGCTTGTCTTTCCTCTTCCCAGGCTTGCCTCTCTCTCTCCAGGGCCTCCCGAAGGGCACCTACTTCGGCCGTCTTCGCTTGAAGACGAGCGACCTTGGCCTGGCAGTGCTCCTCCGCCTGAAGGAGGTCCCTTCTCATGCGGTTCGATGCCTCGACATAGGCAAAGAGCTGGTGCCCAATCTGCAAGAACGGGAAGGAAATCACAACAAAGGCCGAGTGACCATGCAAATAAACATCCGCTTACCTCAAGGAAGGACCCCAAAGAATCCCAAGCCCGCTGCTCGGGATCGGCGCGGTCGATCCTCTCCACGACATCGGACAGAATGCAGCCATCAAATAGCCGCCTGATCAGGTCCTTGTCATTGAAGGGGTTCTCTGATCCTCCCTTGGAGCAGACGGACTCGTCTGCAGCAGCTCGGTGGCTGCTCGCCCTGCGAGCCACCGATTTCCTCCTCCTCCCCGCGGTGGGCGCCTCCGTGGGGCGGGCCCCCGGAACAGGGGCCCCAGTCGGCGGACTCCTTGAGGAAGCCCGGGGGGCCGCTGGCTCGGCATCCGAAGGAATGTCGATGGCCGAGGTTGCCTGGACGGGCGCAGCCAAGCTCGTCTCCTCCACCCTGGCCCTCTTCGCCGATCCGGAGGCCGTCGCGCCCTTCCTCTTCTGAGCTCTCATAGCCTTGGCGAGCATCCGCATGGCTTCGGCGTCCATTGCTAAAAAAAAAAAAAAAAAAATAGGAAAAGAAAAGAAGAAAAAGAAGCGACACCGATCAGTCCAAAAAAAAAAAAAGAAAAAAAAAAGAAGAAAAAAAGAAAGAGAGAGAAAGAAAGGGGAAGAAAAGAGCGGGAAGGAAAAAATAAAGAGAAGAAGAAGGCAAGAAAAAGAAAGATAAATACTTGCTGGATCCTGAGGGCTCAGGCCGATGTTGAAAAGAAGCTGCTCCCTCAGAAGATTAGGAAGAGAAGGAGCGGGGTAACTTAGAAGCTTCTGGGCGGCCTGGAGGTCGTCCTCTTCCAGGCTGGGAGCCCGGCGGACGAAATCCCTCAGGGACCCCCAAGGGGGCAGGCCCAGTTCCAAGGTCGGGCAGTAGACAAAAAGAAATTTTCCCTTCCAATTGTGAATCGAAGAAGGGGCGCCCTTCAACAACCCCTTCTTACCAAACTGGGGGGAGAAGTACCACCAGTCCTTCGCTGAAGGATGGCGCTTGAAAGTATAAAAATGCCTGAATAAGGAGAGGGACGGCTGGACCTCGGCTATGTGACAGAGAGAGAGAAACCCTATCAAGAACCTAAAGGAATTCGGGGCCACAGAGGTGAGAGAAATGTCCAAAAAGTGGAAGAAGGCAGCAACAAAGACAGGAAGTGGAAGCCGGAGTCCGGCACGAAATGCCTCCTGATACAAACAAAAGCGACCAGGAGGGGGAGCGCTGGCCCGGTCAGAGGGGCCAGGAAGCTCCAGGTCGTACTCCGAAGGAACCCCATACCGAGCCCTTATCAGAAGGAGTTCATCCAGAGTCGACGAACATGGAATGGCGCCCGGTGCAAAAACCGAGCGAGGCCCTGCCCCGGACGCAGGTTCGTCCGCAGAGACAGGGACCTGGGGGTTCGAAGCGGAAGAACTCTCGGAACTGACGGGGGCAGAAGAGTCGGAAGACATTTTGAACAGTTTTGTAGGGAGAACCTAAAGGGTCCTAGAAAGGCAGACTGAAAGGGGAACGAGACGCCGAAGGCCAACTCAGAAGAAGACACAAAGGCAATGAAGAGAGGAGAAGCCCCTAGGCGGTAAGAAGAAGGTTGGCACTAACCTATATTGCTCTGGGGACCTGGGGAGCGAGAAGCGGGAGGCGCCTACGGCTCGAGAAGACGTTCACTAGAGCAGGCTCTCGAAGAGAAGACAGACGCCAGCAAAAAATCAGAAATGGAGTAGGACACCTGAAGGGGGAGGACGGGTTTAAATAGACCCTGGGATCCGGCGCCATAATGATCGCGAATCCCCCCAGGCCAGTCCACGCCCGACACGTGTCCCACTCCCCTTGGTGGGCGGCTAAAAGCAGCTGACGGTTGGCAGGACCATAATTGCACCGTACCTAGGCCAGTGTACCTGCGAGATTTTCGATGCGTCCCCTCGTACTGCTCCAATTCGAAAAGACTCCGGCACGCGCTCATTTAATGTCAAAATATCTGGAGGCGGCAGTGCACAGGATTCGAAGGGACGGTTCCGGCTGTACCCACCTTTCTCTCTATGTACTTCCTTCGCTTGAAATTCAAACTCGGAAGTGGGGGGACTGGTGTTGGGTATAAAATACCCACAGTCGAGATCCTCGACGAAATCGACTTCGAGCCACCCAGCTCCGCCCGGACTCCTACGGGAGCCGGGCTCCACCGCCGACATCAGCACAGCTCCGCCCGGACTCCTACGGGAGCCGGGCTCCACCGCCGACATCAGCACAGCCCCGCCTGGACTCCTACGGGAGCCGGTCTCCACCGCCAACTTCGAGCAGCACAGCCCCGCCCGGACTCCTACGGGAGCCGGGCTCCACCGCCGACATCAGTGTAGATCCGCCCAGACTCCTACGGGAGCCGGGCTCCACCATCGACAGCAGTACAGCTCCGCCCGGACTCCTACGGGAGCCGGGCTCCGACCTCAATATCAGCTGCTGGTAAGCTTCGTACAGACTCCTACGGGAGCCGGACTTCACCCTTAACTTTGATTGCAGCGCAGCTCCACCCGGACTCCTACGGAGCTGGGCTCCACCGCCGACAGCAGCACGGCTCCGCCCGGACTCCAACGAGAGCTGGGCTCCGCCCTCAGTATCAGCTGCTGGTGAGCTCCATCCGGGCTCCACCGCCGACTTCGAGCAGCACAGCTCCGCCTGGACTCCTACGGGAGCCGGGCTCCACCGCCGACATCAGCACAGCCCCGCCCGGACTCCTACGGGAGCTGGGCTCCACCGCCGACTTCGAGCAGCGCAGCTCCGCCCGGACTCCTACGGGAGCCGGGCTCCACTGCCGACAGTGACGCAGCTCCGCCCTGACTCCTACAGGAGCCGGGCTCCACCACCGACAGCAGTGCAGCTCCGCCCGGACTCCTACAGGAGCCGGGCTCCGCCCTCAGTTTCAACTGCTGGTAAGCTCCATCCGGACTCCTACGAGAGCCGGACTTCGCCTTTAATTTTACGTTGCAGGAAGACTTCGCCCGTGGTCTTAAGGGAGCCGAGCTTCATCTCCGATGCCAACGACTACAGCCGCAAGCATACTCCGCCCGGACTCCTATGAGAGCCGGGTTCCGCCTGCAACTTCGGCTCCGAGAGGGTTCCGCCCGGACTCCCCCGGGAGTCGGGCTCCACCCACAACCCCAACCGCTAGGAGGACCTCTCCCGGACCTCAACAGAAATCGGGCTCCGACCGCTGCCGAGCTTCAATCGACAGATCCACGCCCCCTGACAGGCCGCGGTAACCATCGCCACCCTGCTCCACTTCCTGCGGTGGATTCCGCACAGCTCCACTATCCCCTGGCAGGCCACAGTAACGGCCACGAACCTGCTCCACCTCCTGCGATGGATACCATGCGATTCTCCTATCCACTGGCAAGTCACGACAACGGACGCTGCTCCAGCCCTCATAACAGATTCCATGTGGCGGGCCGCGGTGATGGCCATGTGTCTGCTCCACCATCTTCCGCAATCAATTCCCCCTGACCATGGGCGGCCCACTACCAGGCGGTTACAAACGTCGCCATCAATCCGTTGCCTCCTCCGCCTATAAAAGGGAGACCCAGATACGTTATTCTTTAAGCTCATTTTCCTTATCTCAAAACTCTGATAAATTCTCCATTCGAGCACTCCATTTTTGTTGAGGCAGAGAACTGACTTGAGCGTCGGAGGGTCTTGCCGGAGCAACCCCACCTCCGGTTTAGACTTCCCTTGCAGGTCCCGATGGCGACCGCGGCTTCCCCGACTCCAGCTTCTCCGACGCAAGCGGATTTTTGCACCAACAATCCCTATAGATCTTCATCCATAGGATGTAGGTGCTTCACCCAAGTCCTTTATGGAGAACTATGATGACAACCAAACTTTTATTCCCTGTAGTGCGGGGATGTCATTCCCGATTAAGAGAATGTCATCCACGTACAAGACAAGGAATACCACAACTGGACCATTTGCCCATTTATAGATGCAGGGCTCTTCTCCATTCTTAATGAAGCCATACATTTTGATCACCTTATCAAAATGCATGTTCCAACTCCGAGAAGCTTGCTTCAGTCCATAAATGGATCTCTGAAGCTTGCACACCTTGGACTCATCTGTGGATGTAAACCCCTCAGGTTGTATCATATACACCTCTTCGGTCAGCTCTCCATTAAGGAAAGCTGTCTTTACATCCATCTGCCAGATCTCATAATCCAGATGGGCAGCTATTGCAAGCATTATCTGAATGGATTTGAGCATTGCCACAGGAGAAAACATCTCATCATAGTCAATACCATAATATTGATGATACCCCTTGGCCACCAGACGGGCTTTATAGGTCTCCACCTTTTCGTCTGCGCTCCTCTTCCTTTTGAAGACCCATTTACACCTAATGGGTTTAACCCCTTCAGGTGGGTCAACCAATGTTCATACATCGTTGACCTTCATGGACTCCATTTCGGATTTCATGGCTTCAAGCCATTTCTCGGAATCAGGTCTCTGCATTGCATCCATATAGGTGATCGGATCCTCATTATTCTCATCAAGTTCGATGGGATCATCGTCCCGGACCAAGAAACCGTAGTATCTGTCCGGCTGACGCGGTACTCTATCGGATCGCCTTAATGGTGCAAGGTACATTAGGCTCCAGATCTGATCTAATCATATCCGACTCAGGTTCAGCTATTGGTGTCGGTCCTTCTACCTGTTGAACTTCATCAAGTTCAACCTTAGAGGCAACGGTTCCTTCACCAAGGAACTCCTTTTCTAAAAAGATTATCTTAAGGCTGACGAACACCTTTTGTTCATCAGCATGGTAGAAAAAATATCCTTTTGTCTCTTTGGGGTACCCTATGAATGAGCATTTGTCAGACCTAGGTCCAAGTTTGTCTGTGACTAATCGTTTGACATAGGCCGGGTACCTCCAGACCCTAAGGTGTGAAAGTGCTAGCTTACGTCCCATCCATATCTCATATGGAGTCTTAATTACAGTCTTACTTGGAACTCTATTTAACAGATAACAGGTCGATTCGAGTGCATATCCCCAGAAGGATATCGGCAAGCTAGCAAAATCCATCATGGATCAGACCATGTCTAACAGAGTCCGATTCCTCCTTTCAAACACACATTATGCTGTGGTGTTCCTGGAAGAGTCCATTGGGAGAAAATCCCATTCTCTCTTAGATATATGAGAAACTCACTAGAAAGGTATTCTCCTCCTCGATCAGATCGAAGAGTTTTAATATTCTTCCCAGTTTATTTTTCTACTTCACTTCGGAATCGTTTGAACATTTCAAATGAATCCGACTTATGTTTCATTAGATAGACATATCCATATCGGGATAGGTCATCCGTGAAAGTTATGAAGTAAAAATATCCACCTCTAGCACTGGTGCTCATGGGCCCACATACATAAGTATGTACTAGGCCCAAGAGCTCAATAGCTCTCTCTCACCTTTTTCAGTAAAAGGTGACTTGGTCATTTTACCAAGAAGACAGGACCCACAGGTTGGAAGTGATTCACAATCACTAACTTCGAGGATTCCCTCTTGAGTCAACCTGTTTATTCTATTCTTGTTTATATGACCTAGCCTACAGTGCCATAAGTAGATATCTGACACACTATCTAATCTAGGGTGCTTGCCAGTTGAATAGACTACATCGGGCTTGATCTTTTTGGTCTAGCTCTGCACAGATGTTCCAGCCTGAACTTGCACCTTCTTTTCTTTCTTCTTCTTATTCTTCTTCCCTTTCTCAAAAGGATCGAAAACCAGAAGATGAACCTCCCACTGAGTTCACCGACTCCTTATGAAGTTAGTGATCCTTCTCAAAGTTCTGAAGCAACCCCAGTAACCCATGGTAGTTTACTTCAGGCTTTGTCATTCTATAATGAGTGAGGAATGGGAGATAAGACTTAGGCAGCGAGTTCAGTATTGCATCTTTCCCAAGCTGTTCATGCAAGGGAAAGTCGAGCTTGCTCAATCGTTCCATCAGCTCGATCATGTACAATACATGATCAGTGACAGAGGCACCATCCCGCATTTTGGCATTGAAGATGGCACAACTAGTCTTATGCCTCTCCATGTCATCGGGTGTGCCAAAGGCATCCTCCAACACTTGAAGCATGTCCTTTGCCTGAGCCATCTCAAATCTGCGATTGAACTCGTCGCTCATAGCAGCCAGCATGATACAGCACATCGTGGTCCAGTCACTGAGCCACTTCTGGTAAGTGTCTCTGACTATTCCACGTGCATTGATAGCTAGCTCCTCAGGTGCAGGATCCATTATCACATATAGGATCCGTTCATGCTCCAAGACTATCTTCAACTTTGGTACCAGCTATCGAAGTTGGATCCCACCAACTTATCATTGTCCAACAATGATCGGAGCGATAGGGAAGTGGCCATATTTGCACAAAAGAGAACCATAACCTAATTAGTAATTGATTCATTAAACCTAAAGATTTGGACTTTAATCAAAAGGTTTCTCCCACTATTTTATTCGAATTGATAGCCTCTACCTCCAACTCGAGGAATTATCCTAATTCCTTAGCGGGTACTAGAATCCACTTAGACTGCACACAAGCCCAAGTTTGGTTGGTCAACCCATGTACATCTAAGGGTAGGTTCATAACCAATTATTTCTCTAAACAATTTCTAGTAATTTTAATTTTGCCCCAGAAACCTAATCAGTAGGCTTTGGCCTCCACTGTAAGGATCCGGTTAGGTCCAACCATTAGCATGATCATACTTGGTGTATCTAACCAACGAATGATTAAGCCCAACTTTGGTTGGCTCACCTAACCACCATTAGAGAGACACTTCCAAGTCGTCATATGATGAGTGATAATTCCATTAGTAAACAAGCACCAGGCCTTTGGCTCTGCAATGATTATTGAGTTAATGGACTCATTATCAAACACCTTAATGGGAGGCTATGATTCAGATATCTCCATAACTTTATCATTTTAAGGACCTAATAATTTTAGAGGATTTAAATAATATAGAGGATGAAGTCAAATGAACCAGCTTATCATGATCCTCCCACTGGCTTCACCAAGTCAGCTTAAGGGAGACCAAGGCTGGTCTAGGAGCACCTAAATCAGTCACACTGATTTACCTAGCTGACATGTGTCAGCTCGAATAGTCAAGTGATCCGATCAAAACATAATTTTACCAAGAGGCCAGGTAAGTTCGATCAGTGGGAGGGTCTGCCAAAGCTTGCCTTAGACACCATCAGAAATGGTCAGGTAAGCGGGCTCCCAATTAAAAACCACCGGTCTGGTTTACCTTAGACACCAACTAGTTTAATTAGTTTCGATTAGATCAACCTAACAGTTCGTGCTAGACCGCTTAGCCAAAAATCAAGTCCATTTAGTTCTCGTTAAAAACATGGACTTGACCAACTACAACTATTGTAATTGATCTAGAGAATCCTTGACCTAATCTAAGACAACAATTGATTAGATTTAGTTAATTCTCTAATTAAGTCCATCTTTAATCTAACCATAGGTCTAACCCAATTAATGGACCTAATTCCCACTAACCCATTAACCCAATGTGTTATGATTTGTGTCTTAGGTTCTTCAAATCACAATCCTAGAACCTAATCAAACAACTTCTTAATTCTTAATTAAGTTTTGGGCTGAGGGTTGGGTTTGGCTTTTCAAAAAATAATTTTTATATTTGTAAAATAATTTTACAATATGATTCTACCAACCATATTGCATATTTGATTCATAATCAAGATATAAGTGAAATAAACATGAAACTACTTTAGATCTAATCTAAACAGGTTCATGTAATTGAAACAGTTTCAACTTTAAACAATTTCTTTGCACAAAAATTATTAACAAAGAGATTTTATTTCAGATTTAAACACCTTTTAAATCTAATAAATCATAAATTTAATCTAGATCATATCTAATAAATTTATGATTAAAGATAGATCTATACAAACTAGGACAACCTTTGTACTGTAAGGGGTAAAACTTACAGCAGGACAACCTTGCAGTTTGTGATTGATCTAAAATTTTAATTTTAGATTTAATAATCAGATTGTAAATTAGATCTAATCTAAGAAATAATCTAAGCATGTATAAATAATCATGTAATCAAGAACCTAGGCTCTGATACCAATTGTAGGAACCAGATCTAGGGTTTCAGGGTTAGATCTTGAAACTTTTTCAAGATCATACAGCGGAAGACTAAAATAAATCAAAATTTATTTTCTAAAATCTAAAAATCCCTAGATCTAAGATCCTATTACGTGATTATTATATAGCATGAACTACATGTTGATCATATCAACATGTTTCTATACTACATCTAATGTATGTATTAAACAATAGATCAGATCTATTACCTTGCAAGTTAGACGTTCTAACCTTGTTGATCTGGGCTTGAGGATAATGTTGTAAGCCGCACACGTGTCCGGCCTCTAGGAGTCGTCCACACGAGCCCGCGAATCTCGATCAGAAGTCCTGCTTCAGGAAATCAGCACAGTATGCTAGTACTGCGCTGATCCTTCTTTGATGGTTGATCAGGTGCCTCCTTCTTCTTGATTTGGACTCTTCCAAAGATGGAAAGTAGAAAGAGGAGTTTCAGATCTGAGACACTCTCAGAAAACTCAAGATGGAGGGAGGAAAGATATGAAAACAAAAACCCTAGAAGAAGACCCTCTTCTTCTTCACGTTTTTCTCTCTAGACATCCAAACTTGCATCTTTTATATCTCTACGACCCAAAGGTGTTTCTATTTGATTTTTGGATGGAACAAAGGTCTCTCAAGTATCTGACTTCTCCTAAAATTTTACAAAGAAACTCATCTTATATAGAGAGATATGATAGAGTCCTTGTCTAGGTCAAACACCTAGTCAAGGCTTATCCAAACATGGCAAGTTAAGGGACGCCCAACTCTTGAGCACTTCCTTCATATTTTTATGTATGGATTATCAGAAAAAGGTACACAATGTATACCCTAAAAGCCATGAAAATTCTAAAAAAAATTTGGATAAATTCGGTGCAAAATTGAAAGAGTTTTGGATTTCTAAAACTCTATCTCATAGAATTCGAAATCCAAACTTATTCCTTTTAGATTTGATCCAAACCACCTTCCATGTAAGAAAGAAGAGAGGAGACCTTTTGTGAACATGGGAGAGATCTGGGAGAGGGCTTTTGTTGCACAAAATAAGTGGAGATTGGCATTGAATTAAGAGAGAGGGCATGGAGAAGGCTTATGTGGCGCAAGGTGGAATCCTAGTCTTACTAGGATTCTATCTTATGACTTGTTTTAATTTGGTTTTCCAAACCAAATCAAATCAAAATTAGATCAACCCAATTAAAATAGGTCTTAACCCAATTAAGAACCTAATTTAATCAGATTAAATTAGATTTAAATTAGATTTAATTTTCTAATCAAATTAGAAATTAGATTGACCCAAGTCCTAGTTGAACTAGGACTAGTTTTTCCTTGCACTTGGCTTATCCAATAAACCATTTGGACTTGATCCAATCAAGCCCAAACCAAATATAATTAAATCATATTTAATTAGACTTAATCTTAGCCCATTGGCTTAATCAAATTAAGCCAATTAGCAATCAAATTGCTAATCGATCCTCCTACAACACTTGTACTGGGTTAAATGTCAATCGTATTGATCATTTAACCCTAGAACGATTCTTAATCGTTGATCAACCATCTGATCGGATCATGAACTCTAATGTGTGTGACCTCATAGGTCCGAACCTAAGCCAGTAGCATCGGAACAAATTTCTATACCAATCGAAGTGACCATCTAGCAATGGTACCCGACGACCGGATAGGTCGAATGTGTAGAACAACATCCTTAGAACCCATGCGGATATAGTTTTCATATAATTCATCTCCTTGACCAAAATGATCATAGGACACCCCAGAGTTCAACTGTCAACTCTGATCAGGTTGTCCACATTGTATTTCAAAATATCAAATCCATCTGATGGATTACCCTGGCCAAGGTTTTGCTAAATTGAAATACAGCAACTCATTCTTCTCCAACTCTTGGAGTGGTCAATCCCATCTCGATCACACTCTGACTTCGCAAGTACTTGACTGTGCCCAGAAGCCTTCCGTCCCTGAATTAAAAATTCAGTTAGTCCAGTACCAAAGCACAGTGAGTTGTTTGCAAGTCACTGAGGCGATCTCAGGTCTAAGGGACACTTATACCTATATCCCATCAAAGACATTATCGATAGTAGAATGCTCTGGAGTTGGTCACGTTCAATGATGATATACCCTTACATCTCACCTGTATGCCATACCAGTGTCTCCACACTCCTTGGTTAAGAGGACAACCAACCCATATGGCCTACAGCGACCTACGCTTGATAGAAGCTGTCGTCCTTATTAACAGCCTATCATTTGGTCGTGAATAGTTTTAAGGACTAATCGATAAATCCTCTCTTTATCGAACTTAAATAGTCCTAAGGACTTTATCATAACAACGGAGTTCATTAGAAGATGAAAGCTTATGATGAAAATGCCAAATATATTTTATTTATTAACAAATCAATTACAATACTTGGTTGCTCAACCGTCAACAGCTTGATGATTGGCTTTTTGGGACACATTTCCCAACAATAGTGACATTCACTCAGAATTATATTTCGAGAATTGATTACAAGGTTCATGACTCCTAATGCTAGAACTGGAACTTTGCTTCCATCTCCAACGTTCAGGAATCTATCACCTTCATCAAATCTCCTACTGACCTGCAGACCCTGTATCTAATTGCAAATATAATAAGGGCTTCCGGTATCCAATACCCAGGTAGTAGTATCACAAATGAAAAAGTTGCAAGGTGTTATCATATAAGTACCTTGCTTCTTCTTCGGCCTGTTCAGGTCCAGGGAAGCAATGTATAGAGGACAGTTCCTCTTCCAGAGCCCCTGCTTCTTGCAAAAGAAGCACTCTGCCTGGCTCTGGTCAGGCTTGCACTTCTTGGTCTGACCCTGTGCAGACGTCCCAGCATGCAGCTGCACCTTCTTGTTCTTCTTCTTTCCTTTCTTAAAGGGTCGACGACCAGAAGAGGACCCTCCCACAACATTCACTGACTCCTTATGGAGTTGGGCAATGAATTAAGGATCGCATCCTTACCGAGCTGCTCGTACAAAGGAAAGCCCAGTTTAGTTAGGCGCTCAATCATTTCTATCATGTACAGTACATGATCAGTGACTGAGACTCTATCCGTCATCCGAGCATTAAAAATGGCACAACTAGTTTTGTGCCTTTCAACGTCGTCAGGCATGCCAAAGGAGTCGTTCAACATTTGAAGCATCTCCTGTGGCTGGACGTTCTCGAACCTGCGGCTAAACTCATCATTCATTGCTGCCAGCATAATGCACCGAATGGTGGTGCGGTCATTGAGCCACTTCTGGTAAGTGTCTTGGACCGTTCCTCAAGCGTTCAGGGCTAGCTTCTCAGGTGCAGGATCCGTTACTACATAAAGGATCCGTTCATGCTCAAGGATGATTTTTAATTTTTGATACCAGCTATCGAAATTAGGTCCCATGAGCTTGTCATTATCTAATAATGACCAGAGTGACAGGGTAGTGGCCATAGCTATATAAAGGAAAATCAGACCTCTATTAGTACATAAATTATAAATACTAAAGACTTAGACTTTAGTCTAAAATTTCTCCCAGTATTTTTACGAACTGGTAGCCTCAACCTCCAATTCGAGGAATTACTTTAATTCCTTAATAGGTACTAGAATCCACACAGACTACACACGAGCCCAACTTTGGTTGGTCAACCCATGTGCATCTATGGGTAGGTTTTTAACCAGTTGATTCTCTAAACAACTTCTAGTAATTGATTTTGCCCCAAAACCTAATCAGTAGGCTTTGGCCTCCATTGAAAAGATCTGGTTAGGTCCAACCATTAACATGATTTGATTTGGTGAATCAGACCAATAAATGATCAGGCCTGACTTTGGCCGGCCAATCTAGCCACCATCAGAAAGACTCAAACCAAATTATCATATTATGAATGATAATTTCATTAGTCAATAAGCACCAGGCCTTTGGGTCTCCAATGATTATTAAACTAATGGACTCATTATCACTCACTTAATGGGAGGCTATGACTTAGTTATCAATATAACTTAATCATTTTTAGGACCTAATAATTTTGAAAATTTTATTAAAGAATAGATGAGAAGATAAATTACTAGCCAATTTCAATCCTCCCACTGACTTCACCAAATCAGATTAAAAAAGATTTAATTAAGCCAGCATTAGGAGAACCTAAATCAGTCAAACTAATTTACCTAATGACATGGGTGAGCCCTAATCACAAAGTGATCTAATCAAAACCTAATTCACCAGGTTGGCTAGGTAAGTGAGATCAGTGATGGGGATAAGCCATTAACTTGTCAGAGATCGAATCACTGCGAGTAGCTCTCGCTTAAAAACCACTGGTCAAAATGCCAAACTTACCTTAGACACCAATCGGTTTATTAGTTTTAATTTGATCAACTTATTAAATAGGGTTCCATCGTGTAGCCATGAATTAAGTCCATCTTGGTCTAGTTAATGACATGGACCCATTCAACTACAACTATTGGAGTTGAGTCTAGAGTATCCTTGACCTAATCTAATTCAACTTTTGATTAGATTTGACCAATTACTCTAATTTAGTCTATTTCTTTAAGCTAACCTTAGGGCTAACCCAATTATGGACCTAATCCATCTAACCCATTGACCCACAAGTTTATGCAATTATCTTAGGTCTTAATTCACAATTCTAGACCTACTAGACAACACTTAATTCTTTTAATTAAGTATTTGGGCTGATGGGTCAGGGTTTGATATTTCGAAAATAATTTTTAAATTTGAAAAGTTTTATTTTCTGTTCACCAAATATGTTGACTCATTTCACAAATAGATCAGCATATTTCATAAATAGCAATCCTATTGCTAATTACATAACAGAAAATAACTGAATCAAAATAAATCATGAATATTCCTTTAGATCTAATCTAACACATTCATGATAAATTTTACAATTGAACCTTTATAATTAATTCTTTTCGCTGCTTTATCTGCATGGGATATAATTACAGCGGCACCCCTACCACCATAGGAGACCCCATCGAATGGGAGGAGAGGGCCTTTAAACCCTGCTTTTCTCCTTTGACCGGATGGCCATGGCAACCAACCCAATTCGATTACTTGCTACTTGGATCAAGTATATCTAAATATACCAATTTTAAAATTTAAATTTCAAATTTTAAATTTTGAATTTCAAATTTCAAACAAATTTCAAATATTTGAATTTCAAATTTTGAATTTTAAATTTTGAATTTCAAATTTAAAATTTTAATCAAATTTCAAATTTCAAATTTCAAATTTTTAAAATTTGAATTTCAAAATTCAAATTTCAAAATTCAAATTTTCAAATTTTGAATTTCAAATTTTTGAATTTTAAATTTTGTACAACTTTCAAAATTTAAATTTTAAATTTTGAATTTCAAATTTCAAATTTAAACTTTTAGATTACAACTTAATCTACGCATACAAATATATATATCATATCTAAGAACCCACTATGATACCATTCATGGGAAATTCAGTGCAGGGGTAAAATGATAATTTTAAAACTTTTTCAAAATTATGATTTTAAGTAGAAAAATATTAATTAATCTAATTAATTAGTATAAATTTATCCTATACTAAGATCTAAATATGATATATGGCATGCATGCATTTAAATTTGAAAATCAAATTTGAACAATAAACACTTTATTGTAATGTGTTCAGAACACAATATCTTTGTGCGGGTGGTAGATCGCCGCAATCTGATCACCGTCGAGAGAGTCTGATCATCATGACCTAGCCACACAGTGTATCTGGCCTCTGTGGATCATCCACACAAAGCTCCCGATCTGATCGACTCCTCACGAGTGCTAGCTCGTTGTAGAGCCCTTTCAACGGTCGATGCTGATCGAACTCCTTCGATCGATGTCTGTCGATTCTTCGGATGCTTCAGATCATCAATAGACGTGCTTGAGAGGATGTTGAAGATCTTCCTGAGATTTTGTGGGCTCACGACACTCGTAGCTCACTTTCACACTTCCCGAACCCCAGGCTAAAACTCTAGGGAACTCACCGGAAACCTTGCACCTATTTTTCTTTCTTTTCTTTCTTTTTCTCTTGGAAGGATATGGACTTCCTTCTCATGCATAAGACTTCTCACGTGCCAGAATTTTTGTCCAAAAATCTTCTTCTTGCATGCCCCACTCTTCTCCTCCTTTTATAACAACGTCAAAAATCTTATCCAAAAGAAAGGATAAAGATGAGTAATTGCATATTTGAATTCAAATCAAATTTTGAATTCAAATGGACACCAACTCATCCCTTATCCACTAAAGATGTGAGGCATGGCTTAAATTGTGCATGGAGTGATTTCATGAAAAACTTTTTCTCATGTAATAAATGGGACGTAAAAAAAAGGGATAAGATACAAAGATTGATTGCCCATTCAAATTCAAAATAAAGCCCATTCAAATTCAAACTTTATTTTGAATTTGAATGGCCAACCAATCATCCTTATCCATTCATTTGGCACATTAAAGTGGGGCGTGGAGAGGGCTTGGCATGAGAAAATAATTCATGAGAAGTTCCTTCTCATGAATTCAAATGGGTGCAATTGAAGTGAGGTGGCGCATGGAGATTGGGTCAAGGTGGTTTAATTATTTAAACCAACCTAATTAAACCAAATAAGTTAGGTCCAACTAGACTAATTTAAATCCAACTAAATTAGGCTTAATTAGGCTTAATAAAATCCTAATCAAATCAGGAATTGATTAAGTCCAACCCCTGGTCATATCAGGGACCAAACCATCTCGACGATTAGGTCAACTCTTAACCTAATCGGGTCAAACCCAACTGAATCCAAGTCAATTGGACTTAATCCAAAAATAATTACTCAATCAAATTGAGTTAATTAGTCATCAAATCACTAGTTAAACCTCTCATAAATATTGAGTCCAAATCCGATGGGCAATCGGGCATCAGAATTCATCGATATGTAACCCTGATCGAAAAGTCCCAACCCGTGGGACTCTTGACCCCGGTACCCATAATGTGTGGAACTCATGATCAGAGAATTCTGATTCTCGATCATTGAGTCCCAAACATGTAAGATTCTACATCAGCCATCAGATTAGATAGGAACCTCTAATATGTGTGACCCCACAGGTTCGAACCTAAGCCGGTAGCACAGGAACCAATTCCTGTACTAATCGAAGTAACCATCTAGCAATAGTACCCGATGTCTGGATAGGTCGAAGAGTCATAATCGCAACACTTAGAACCTACATGAATATGGTTACTATATAATTCATCCTTTTGACCCCTGTGTTTAGGATGACTCAGGGTTAAACTGTCAACCCTGATCAGATCATCCGAATCGTGCTCAACTCAAACATTCCTGTGACTCCTCACAAGGAATACCTTGGCCTAGGTTTTGCTAAATTAAAACACGACTGTACACAGCTCCTAAACTGGAGTGGTCAATTCCATCTTGACACATGCACTGACAAGTCAAGTACTTGACTACACCCAGCAGCCTTCCATCATTGAATTAAAAATTTAGGTAGTCCAGTGCCTAAGTGCAGTGAGTTGCTTGCAAGTCATCGTGGCAGTCTCAGGTCGGAGAGATATTTATACCCATATTCCATCAGAGCAAATTTTGACAGCAGAAATAGCTTCAGAGTTGGTCACGTTCAGTGCAGATGTACCCTTACATCTCACCTGTATGCCATACCAGTGTCTCCACAGTCATTGGTTAAGAGGACAACCAACCTATATGGCACACAATGACCTATGCTTGATAAACGTTGTCGTCCTTGGTAACAACGTATCATTTGGTCACGAACAGATTTAAGGACTAAACGATAAATCCTCCTTTGTCGAGTCTAAATAGTCCTAAGGACTTCACCATAACATAGGAGTTCATTAGAAGATGAAATATTTTATGATGAAAAATACCAAAATAATTTTTATTAATTCATAATTCATGTACAAATACAAAAATGAGCACAACCGTCAACAGGCTGACTATTGACTTTGGGACACTATTTCCAACAATCTTCCACTTGGCCTAAAGCCAATCGGTGCAGTATCTAATACCCATCTTCGACTTGTAGTTGTCGAACTCCTTCACCGCAATGGCTTTAGTGAATGGGTCAGCCAGGTTCTCCTTTCCGTCGATCTTCTGTAGATCGACGTCACCTCGATCCACAATTTCCTGGATGAGATGGTAGCGGTGCAGAATATGCTTCGTCCGTTGGTGTGCCTTTGGTTCCTTCGCCTGAGCAATGGCTCCAGAGCTATCACAGTAGAGCAGAACTGGACCAACAAGGGAGGGTGCTACTCCGAGCTCGATGATGAATTTTCTCAGCCACATCACTTCTTTGGTAGCATCTGATGCAGCGACATACTCTGCCTCGCAAACTGAATCAGCCACTGTGTGCTGCTTGGAACTTTTCCAGCAGATAGCCACACCATTAAGGGTAAAAATAAATTCTGACACACTTTTGCTGTCATCGTGATCAGACTGAAAACTAGAGTCTGTAAACCCTATAAGTCTCAAGTCCGATTCATCATAAACAAGCCACTGGTCCTTAGTATTTCTTAAATACTTCAGGATGGTTTTAACAACCTTCCAGTGATTCTCCCCGGGATCAGATTGGTATCTACTCACTACCCCTAGTGAGTATGCCACATCTGGTTGTATACATATCATGGCATACATGATAGATCCCACTACCGAAGCATATGGAATGCTACCCATACGCTCTCTCTCTTGAGGTATTGTTGGACAATCCCTCTTTGAGAGAGAAATTCCATGGCCTATCGAAAGATAGCCTTTCTTGGAATTCTCCATGCTGAACCTCTTCAACATAGTATCAATGTACGTGGACTGAGATAAACCAAGCAACTTTTTAGACCTATCCCTATAGATCCTCATCCCTAGGATGTAGGAAGCTTCTCCCAGATCCTTCATGGAGAACTGTGACGACAGCCAAATCTTTATTCCCTGTAATGCAGGGACATCATTCCCGATTAAGAGAATGTCATCTACATACAATACAAGAAATACTACTACTGGACCATTAGCCCACTTATAAATACAGGGCTCTTCTCCATTCTTAACGAAGTCATACGTCTTGATCGTCCTATCAAAATGTATGTTCCAACTCTGGGATGCCTGCTTAAGTCCATAAATGGACCTCTGTAGTCTGCACACCTTAGACTCATCTGTGGATGTGAATCCTTCAGGTTGTATCATATACACCTCTTCATCCAGCTCTCCGTTTAGGAAAGCTATCGTCACATCCATCTGCCAGATTTCATAGTCCAGATGGGCAGCTATCACAAGCATAATCTGAATAGATTTGAGCATTGCCACAGGGGAAAATATCTCGTCACAGTCTATACCATAATGTTGACGATATCCCTTGGCAACCAGACGGGCTTTATAGGTTTCCACCTTTCCATCTGTGCCTCTTCCTCTTGAAGACCCATTTACATCCTATGGGTTTTACTCCTTCGGGTGGGTCAACCAATGTCCATACATCGTTGACCTTCATGGACTCCATTTCGGATTTCATGGCCTCTAGTCATTTCTCAGAGTCGGATCTCTGCATTGCATCCATGTAGGTGATCGGATTCTCATTGTTTTCATCAAGTTCGATAGGATCGTCATCCCGGACTAAGGAACCATAGTATCTGTCCGGTTGACGCGATACTCTACCAGATCGCCTTAAGGGTGCTTGAATAATGGGCTCCGGATCTGATCTAACCAAATTTGGTTCAGGTTCAGCAACTTGTGTCGATTTTTTCACCTACCGAACTTCATCAAGTTCGATCTTAGAGGCAACAGTCTCTTCACCAAGGAACTCCTTTTCCAAAAAGATTGCCTTAAGGCTGACAAACACTTTTTGCTCATCAGCTAGGTAGAAGTAATACCCATTGGTCTCTTTTGGGTACCCTATAAAATTACACTTGTCAGACCTAGGTCCAAGCTTGTCCGTAATTATACATTTAACATAAGCTGGACACCCCCAAATCCTAAGATGCGAGAGTACTGGCTTACGTCCGATCCATATCTCATATGGCATTTTGGTTACAGACTTACTCGAAACTCTATTTAGAAGGTAACAAGCTGATTCGAGCGCATATCCCCAAAGGGAGATCGGCAGACCAGCAAACCCCATCATGGATCGAACCATGTCCAACAAAGTCCGATTCCTCCTTTTAGATACACCATTATGTTGTGGTGTTCCAAGAGGAGTCCACTGAGAGAGAATCCCATTCTCCTCAAGATATGTCAGAAAATCATTGAAAAGGTATTCACCTCCTCGATCAGATCAAAGAGTTTTAATATACTTTCCAGTTTATTTTTCTACCTCATTTCAGAATAGTTTGAATATTTCAAACGACTCTGATTTATGCTTCATTAAGTAGACATACCCATACCTCGATAGGTCATCTGTGAAGGTTATGAAGTAGAAATATCCACCTCTTGCACTTGAGCTCATGGGTCCACATACATCAGAATGTACCGAACCCAAGAGTTCGCTGGCTTGCTCACCTTTTCCAGTAAAAGGTGATTTGATCATTTTACCAAGAAGACAGGACTACAGGTTGGAAGTAATTCACAATCATCTACTTTAAGAATTCCTTCTTGAGCCAACCTGTTTATCCTGTTCTTATTGATATGACCTAACCTACATTGCCAAAGGTAGACTTCTGACACATTATCTATTCTAGGGTATGTACCGAAGGTTTGAACCATATTAACAGGTTGTGATAGAAAGTAAATTTCATTATTAAGTTGTCCAACAAATATTGTAACACCATTCAAAATGATATTGCAAATATTTTCTTTTATTAAAAATTGATAACTGTTCATGGCCAAAAGGCCTACAGAAATAATATTTAATAAAAAGCTTGGACAATAGTGACATTCACTCAGAATTATATTTCGAGAATTGATTACAGGGTTCATGATTCCTAATGCTAGAACTGGAACTTTGCTTCCATCTCCAACGTTCAAAAATCTATCGCCTTCATCAAATCTCCTTCTGACCTGCAGACCCTGCATCGAATTGCAAATATGATAAGGGCTTTCGGTATCCAATACCCAGGCAGTAGTATCACAAATGAAAAAGTTTTAAGGTGTTATCATATAAGTACCTTGCTTCTTCTTCGGCCTGTTCGGGTCCAGGGATGCAATGTATAGAGGACAGTTCCTCTTCCAGTGCCCCTACTTCTTGCAAAAGAAGCACTCCGCTTGGCTTTGGTTGGGCTTGCACTTCTTGGTCTGACCCTGTGCAGACGTCCCAGCATACAGCTGCACCTTCTTATTCTTCTTCTTCTTGTTCTTCTTCTTCCCTTTCTTAAAGGGTCGACGACTAGAAGAAGACCCTCCCACAACATTCACCGACTCCTTATGGAGTGGTGATCTTTCTCAAAGTTCTGTAGCAACCCCAACAAACTGTGGTAGTTCACTACAAGTTTTGTCATCTGAAAATGAGTAAGGAAGGAGAGGAAGGACTTGGGCAATGAATTAAGGATCGCATCCTTACCGAGCTACTCGTGTAGGGAAAAGCCCAGTTTAGTTAGGCGCTCAATCATTTCGATCATGTACAGTACATGATCAGTGACTGAGGCTCCATCCCTCATCCAAGCATTGAAAATGGCACAACTAGTTTTGTGCCATTCAACATCATCAGGCATGCCAAAGGAGTCGTTCAACATTTGAAGCATCTCCTGTGGCTGGGCGTTCTCGAACCTGCGGCTGAACTCATCATTCATTGCCGCCAGCATAATGCACCGAATGGTGGTGCAGTCGTTGAGCCACTTCTGATAAGTGTCTCGGACCGTTCCTCGAGCGTTCGGGGCTGGCTCCTCAGGTGCATGATCTGTTACTACATAAAAGATCCGTTCATGCTCAAGGATGATTTTTAATTTTTGATACCAGCAATCGACATTAGGTCCCATGAGCTTGTCATTATCTAATAATGACCGGAGCGACAGGGTAGTGGCCATAGCTGCATAAAGAAAAACCAGACCTCTATTAGTACATAAATTATAAATACTAAAGACTTGGACTTTAGTCTAAAGTTTCTCCCAGTATTTTTACGAACTGGTAGCCTCAACCTCCAATTCAAGGAATTACTTTAATTCCTTAATGGGTACTAGAATTCACACAGACTACACACGAGCCCAACTTTGGTTGGTCAACCCATGTGCATCTATGGATAGGTTCATAACCAGTTGTTTCTCTAAACAACTTCTAGTAATTGATTTTGCCCCAGAAGCTAATCAGAAGGCTTTGGCCTCCACTGAAAAGATCTAGTTAGGTCCAACCATTAACATGATTTGATTTGGTGAATCAGACCAATAAATGATCAGGCCTGACTTTGGCCGGCCAACCTGACCACCATCAGAAAGACTCAAACCAAATTATCATATTATGAATGATAATTCCATTAGTCAATAAGCACCAAGCCTTTGGGCCTCCAATGATTATTAAACTAATAGACTCATTATCACTCACTTAATGGGAGGCTATGACTTAGTTATCAATATAACTTAATCATTTTTAGGACCTAATAATTTTGAGGATTTTATTAAAGAATAGATGAGAAGATAAATTACTAGCCAATTTCAATCCTCCCACTGACTTCACCAAGTCAGATTAAAAAAGATTTAATTATGCCAGCATTAGGAGCACCTAAATTAGTCAAATTGATTTACCTAATGACATGGATGAGCCCTAATCACAAAGTGATCTAATCAAAACCTAATTCACCAAGTTGGCCAGGTAAGTGAGATCAGTGGTGGGGATAAGCCATTAACTCATCAAAGTTTGAATCACTACGAGTAGCTCCCGCTTAAAAACCATCGGTCAAAATGCGAAACTTACCTTAGACACCAACCAGTTCATTAGTTTTAGTTTGATCAACTTAATATATAGGGTTCCACCGCGTAGCCATGAATTAAGTCCATCTTGGTCTAGTTAAAGACATGGACCCATTCAACTACAACTATTGGAGTTGAGTCTAGAGTATCCTTATCCTAATCTAATTTAACTTTTGATTAGATTTGATCAATTACTCTAATTTAGTCCATTTCTTTAAGCTAACCTTAGGTCTAACCCAATTATGGACCTAATCCATCTAACCCATTGACCCATAAGTTTATGCAATTGTCTTAGATCTTAATTCACAATTCTAGACCTACTAGACAACACTTAATTCTTTTAATTAAGTATTTGGGCTCATGGGTTAGGGTTTGGCATTTCGAAAATAATTTTCAAATTTGAAAGGTTTTATTTTCTGTTCATCAAATATGTTGACTCATTTCACAAATAGATCAGCATATTTCATAAATAGCAATCCTATTGCTAATTACATAACAGAAAATAACTCAATCAAAATAAATCATGAATATTTCTTTAGATTTAATCTAACACATTCATGATAAATTTTATAATTGAACCTTTACAATTAATTTCTTTCACTGCTTCATTTACATGGGATATAATTGCAGTGGCACCCCTACCGCCATAGGAGACCCCATCGAATGGGAGGAGAGGGCCTTTAAACCCTGCTTTTCTCCTATGATCGGACGGCCATGGCAACCAACCCAATTCGATTACTTGCTACTTGGATCAAGTATATCTAAATATATCAATTTCAAAATTTAAACTTTAAATTTTAAATTTTAAATTTTGAATTTTAAATTTCAAATAAATTTCAAATTTCAAATATTTGAATTTCAAATTTCAAATATTTGAATTTCAAAATTTGAATTTCAAATTTTGAATTTTAAATTTTGAATTTCAAATTTGAAATTTTAATCAAATTTCAAATTTCAAATTTTTGAATTTTGAATTTTGAATTTCAAATTTCAAAATTCAAAATTTTGAATTTTGAATTTCAAATTTTTTAATTTTGAAATTCAAACAACTTTCAAAATTCAAATTTTAAATTTTGAATTTCAAATTTCAAATTTAAACTTTTAGATTACAACTTAATCTATGCATGCAAATATATATATCATATCTAAGAACCTGCTCTGATACCATTTGTGGGAAATTCAGTACAGGGGTAAAATGGTAATTTTAAAACTTTTTTAAAATTATAATTTTATATTGGAAAAATATTAATTAATCTAATTAATTAATATAAATTTACTTTACACTAGGATCTAAATATGATATATAGCATGCATGCATTTAAATTTAAAATTCGAATTTGAACAATAAATACTTTATTGTAATATGTTCAGAACACAATACCTTTGTGTGAGTAGTAGATCACCGCAATCTGATCACCATCAGGAGAGTCTGATCATCGTGATACAGCCACACAGTGTGTCTGCCCTCTGTGGATCGTCCACACAAAACTCCCGGTCTGATCGACTCCTCACGAGTGCTAGCTCATTGTAGAGCCCTTTCGACGGTCGATGCTGATCGAACTCCTTCGATCGATGTCTATCATTCTTTCGATGCTCTGGATCATCAACAGACGTGCTTGAGAGGATGTTGAAGATCTCTCTGAGATTTTGTGGGCTCACGACACTCGTAGCTCACTTTCTCACTTTCCGAACCCCAGGCTAAAACTCTAGGGAACTCACCGGAAACCTTGCACCCACTTTTCTTTCTTTTCTTTCTTTTTCTCTTGAAAGGATATGGACTTTCTTCTCATGCACAAGACTTCTCACGCCCTAAAATTTTTCTCCAAAAATCTTCTTCTTGCATGCCCCACTCTTTTCCTCCTTTTATAACAACGTCAAAAGTCTTATCCAAAAGAAAGGATAAAGATGAGTAATTGCACATTTGAATTCAAATCATATTTTGAATTCAAATGGACACCAACTCATCCCTTATCCACTAAAGGTGTGAGGCGTGGCTTAAATTATGCATGGAGTGATTTCATGAGAAACCTTTTCTCATGTAATAAATGGGGCGTAAAAAAAGGGATAAGGTGCAAAGATTGATTGCCCATTCAAATTCAAATTTTATTTTGAATTTGAATGGCCAACCAATCATCCTTATCCATTCATTTGGCACATTAAAGTGGGGCGTGGAGAGAGCTTGGTGTGAGGAAATAATTCAAGAGAAGTTTCTTCTCATGAATTCAAATGGGTGCAATGGAAGTGAGGTGGCGCATGGAGATTGGGTCAAGGTGGTTTGATTATTTAAACCAACCTAATTGAACTAAATAAGTTAGGTCCAAGTAGACTAATTTAAATCCAACTAAATTAAGCTTAATTAGGCTCAATAAAATCTTAATCAAATCAAGAATTTATTAAGCCCAACCCCTGATCATATCAGGGACCAAACCATCTCGATGATTAGGTCAACTCTTAACCTAATCGGGTCAAACCCAACTGAATCCAAGTCAATTGGACTTGATCCAAAAATAATTACTCAATCAAATTGAGTTAATTAGTGATCAAATCACTAATTAAACCTCTCATAAATACTGTATCCAAATTTGATGGGCAATCGGATATCAAAATTCATCGATATGTAACCCTGATCGAAAAATCCCAACCAATGGGGCTCTTGACCCCGGTACCCATAATGTGTGGAACTCATGATAAGAGAATCTTGATTCTCGATCACTGAGTCCCAAACATGTAGAATTTTACATCAGCCATCAGATCAGATAGGAACCTCTAATGTGTGTGACCCCACAGGTTCGAACCTAAGCCGGTAGCACAGGAACCAATTCCTGTACTAATCGAAGTGACCATATAGCAATGGTACCCGACATCCGGATAGGTCGAAGAGTCGCAATCGCAACACTCAGAACCTACATGAATATGGTTACTGTATAATTCATTCTTTTGACCCCTGTGTTTAGGATGACTCAGGGTTAAACTGTCAACCCTGATCAGATCATCCGAATCGTGCTCAACTCAAACAGTCCTGTGACTCCTCACAAGGAATACCCTGGCTAAGGTTTTGCTAAATTAAAATATAACTGTACAAAGCTCCTAAACTGGAGTGGTCAATCCCATCTTGACACACGCACCGACAAGTCAAGTACTTGACTACACCCAGCAGCCTTCTGTCACTGAATTAAAAATTCAGGTAGTCCAGTGCCTAAGTACAGTGAGTTGCTTGCAAGTCACTATGGCGGTCTCAGGTCAGAGGGATATTTATACCCATATTCCATCGGAGCAAATCTTGACAGCAAAAATAGCTCTGGAGTTGGTCACGTTCAGTGCAGATGTACCCTTATATCTCACCTGTATGCCATACTAGTGTTTCCACACTCATTGGTTAAGAGGACAACCAACCTATATGGCACATAATGACCTATGCTTGATAAATGTTGTCATCCTTGGTAACAACGTATCATTTGGTCGTGAACAGATTTAAGGACTAAACGACAAATCCTCCTTTATCGAGTCTAAATAGTCCTAAGGACTTCACCACAACATAGGAGTTCATTAGAAGATGAAACATTTTGTGATGAAAAATATCAAAATAATTTTTATTAATTCATAATTCATGTACAAATACAAAAATGAGCACAACCGTCAATAGGCGACGATTGGCTTTGGGACACTATTCCCAACAGGCTTCTTACCATGTCATATCTCATACGGTGTGGTAGGAATGGTTTTAGAGGAAATCCTATTCAATACATAAATTACTGTCATGAGACAATGTCTCCAAAGAAATTCTAGGAGGTCTGTGAAGCTCATCATGGAACAGACCATATCTAATAGGGTCAGATTTCTCCATTCTGAAACCCCGTTGAGTTGAGGCATTCCAGGTGGAGTCCATTGAGAGACTATTCCATTGTCCTTAAGATAGTCTAGGAATTTTCTACTAAGGTATTTACCTCCTTGATCTGATCGAAGAACCTTAATAGGCTTTCCTGTTTGTTTTTCTACTTCATGTCTGAATTCTTTGAACCTTTCAAAGGCTTCAGACTTGTGTTTCATTAGAAACACATATCCGTACCTAGACATATTATCGGTAAAGGTAATGAAGTAGACAAAGTTGCCTCTAGCTAGCACATCAAATGGGCCGCACACATCTGTATGTACTAGGGCAAGTAGGTCTGTGGCCCTTTCCCCATGTCCCACAAAAGGGAGCTTGGTCATTTTGCCTTGAAAGCATGATTCACAAACTGGATATGACTTGGAAGTCAACGGACTCAGTAGCCCAGATTTTTTCAATTTGTTAACCCTGTCTTCCACTATATGACCTAGCCTTAGGTGCCACAGATACTTATCATTTAGACTATCTTTAGGCCTTTTAATTCCTATAAAATTCACATTTTGCTCAATATTAAAAACAGATACATCAACATGTAACTGATAGAGACCATTAATAACAAAACTATTTATAACTTTATTATTTTCATAAAATATATTACAATGGTCCTTATGAAAGCTAATCACATAGCCTTCTTGTGCTAAACTTGAAACAAAAATCAATTTTTTGCTTGCTGCTGGAACATAATAACAGTCTCTTAAAATTAAATCTAATCCTAATGGTAATCGCAGAGTGTAGGTTCCTACGACCACAGTAGTAACTCTTGCTCCATTCTCGACACGTAGGATCATCTCCCCATCCCTCAGCCTCCTGCTCTCCTTAAGATCCTGCATAGAAGTGCACAAATGAGTACTAGAACCAGAGTCAAGCACCCAACTGGATGTAGAAGAAACCGTAAGATTAGATTCGATAATGAGCATACCTCCAGAAGGACCATCCTTCTTGTTCTTCAGGGTGGCCAGGTACTGAAGACAGTTCTGCTTCCAATGGCCTTCTAACTGACAGTGGAAATACTTTCCCTTTTCAGAAGCCTTCTTCTTCGATCCTGTCTTCTTGTTCTTGCCATCCACCTTCTGCTTCTTTACGGACTTTTTTTTCTTTTCAAAAGACTTTCTCTTGGAAGAAGTCTGCTCCATAGTAAGAACTGAGCCTTTTGAACCTTTCATTGAAAGCTCAGCCGTAACCAGCATATTCATTAACTCGGCCAAGGTACATTGCATCTTATGCATATGGAAGTTCATGATGAACTGACCATATGCATCGGATAAGGATTGAAGGATCACATCAATCTGAAAATCCTTGTCTAAGATGATACTGAGCTTCTCAAGCTCCTCAAGATCCTTGATCATTGTCAAACAATGATCTTGGACTGACTGCCCATCATGCATCTTGGCCTTAGAAAGTCTTTGACAGACTTGATACTTGGTCGCGTGACTCTGTTCACCAAACAACTCTTGTAGGTGAGCCAATATTTGGCGGGTAGTCAAAATATTTTTATGTTAGCGCTGCAAATCATCAGACATTGCACCCAACATATAGTACCTGGCTTTGTTATCATCATCCATCAACTTTTCCAGAGACGCTCTCTGTTCAGCAGTCGGACGTGCTGGCATGGCAGGTGGGTCCTGGTCCAAGACATGAGTCAATTTTTTGAAACCCAAAATAATTCTGTAGTTTTTCAACCAGTCCTTAAAATTTGGTCCAGTCAGTCTATGAATGTCTAGAATTTTGGTCAGGGGATTTGAGGCAGACATGTTTCCTGTAGAGAGTCAAAAATTTTTAGTTAGATTTTGTAATCAGACTCAACCAATTTACTTAGGGTTTTTATTTTTAAACAAATTAGGCTCCCACTATTTTTTCAGATCCCTACACTCCCTTGGTAGAGATGTAAAAATCTCTGTGATTAGTGATTTCTAGTGGGTGGTGTAGTCTCACCGACTGGCTCATCACCTCACCTAACAGTTATTGGTGATAGGTCAATCGATGAACGGACAACTCTTGTCCAATGATTCTCTAATCATGGTGCATCCAAAACTTGGTCTCTAATTCATGAAGCTCACTGTATCCGGGATATTGCTCCAATCCTTAGTTAAGCCAAACTCACCATTTGCACGAACTAAATTTCTGATTGGGTCCCTCACCATATCCGAAATATTGAGCCCAACCCATCCTCTAATCCGTAGCATCCAATGCCTAATGGACATGGTTGTGTCTTCCCAGTGCAACTAAGCCACTGTAACCAGTCAAGAACAATCAACCCCGGGAAGGGCCTGCACATCCACAATGGTGGAAGACCTAGACTTAATATTTTCTTAGGAAGATTTGATTTAGGTCTCTTTAAACTTGACTTGACATAGTCATAACAATTATGACTAACCTAGTGGCATGGGTCAGCTCGAATTGTTAGCCACCTCAAATCAGAACTGGATCGACACATATGGCCAGGTAAGTGAGACCAGTGGGAGGGATATGCCATTAACTCGACAAGAATGCATTCGAGTCGAGTAACTCCCAATTAAAAATCAGTCGATCGCATCTGCCCAACTTACCTTAGACACTAAATTATCGAACCAGAACTAATTGAGTTAGTCTACAATCTAGGCTCTAACCACTAAGCCAAATTAGGTCTTAACTTGATCGAGTCATATTTAAATGTGATTCGACCTTGACCCAGACTTAATCCTATTAGGCTGGTCAATTATTAGCTTTCATGATCCCACCTAACCAACTCTTGATTCGGTTTGATCAACCGCTAGACCTAATTGAGCTCCCCAAGCTCGAACCCAATCTTATAAAAATATCTTAGATCTAAAATTCTCAATTTTAGATCAAACTTAATTTCATAAGCTCAATACATTAATTAAGTTTGGGTTCATAAACAAAGCATGTAAAATAAATCCTAAGATTTTAGGATCTAGAGTTTTGCAGAAAAGTAAGTTTTGATTTCTGATTAAGGATGAACGCGCGGTACCTTTATACGTCATATGAACACCCCACTGAATGAGAAGAGAGGGTCATAAAACCCTACTTTATTCTTATGATCGGACGGCCATGAGGAACACCTTAATCAGAAATATAAATTTAACTACAAAACTAGTTAGATTTAAATTAACATATCACATATACAATTTAAGATCTAACTAATACATGCTTTGCATACATCTCATGTATCAAAAATTAATCTAATTAACATGCTTTCAGATCTGATACATCACATGTAATATCTAAAAAATAAAATTTAAATTGAACTATTCAAAATAAAAACTATTCTAGACAAGTTACTAGAATAATTCTACAACTAGTCTAGGCATACAACAGATCAATTTTATGAAATAATTAAAATTTTATTTTTTTATTTTCTAATATGATTATAACAATTATAATATAAAAAAAAATAGAGAATAAATTATATTTAATTCATATTTTAATCTCATTAAAATATAAAACTTAAAACTATTCATGGATTCAATTAATCCTAGTCTAGTTATGCATCTCATGCATGTTAGATCTTCTTAGATTTAATTTTAAATATTTTAATTTTAGATCCTATCATATCTGATATGATACCTAAAATCATTTAATATTAGATAAATTAAAATTAAAATTAGATCTAAAATAAATCTGAAATAGAGCCAACAACCTGGCTCTGATACCACTTTTCGGAAAAACCACCTTTTTCTTGTGTAGGATCTTCCAGATTTCATCAAATCTGGGGTGGAATAAATTAAAAATTTTTATCCTACACTATTTTAGATCTAATATATATTAGATCTAATTTTATTTTCTGATATTTAAAATCTAAAATTAAATCTAAAAGTATGAGAAATATAGACATACCTCAAGGGTAATCTAATTACCCTGTAGATGATCGCAGCACTGCCTGAGGTTCTGATGTAGCCACACAAGTGCCTAGCCTCTACCAGTATCTACTCAGGTAGGATCTAGAATGTATTCTCCTCATGATTCTACATTCCAAAAATTAGATCAATATCTGATTTGGAAGTACTTCAGAACTCATTCTGAAGTTGGAGTAGCAGCCTATCGAAGATGTCCTGTAGCCTTCTGTTCTAGGCATTACCATGCCTTGTACCTTTGCCAGATGAATGTCCAACTTCTTGGATATGAAGAGGAGAGAAAGGAGATTAGGGAGGATGTAGAGAAGAGGGGAGGGGGTGGCAGCTAATGGGTTTTTTGCATAAAACAAGTTCTATCTCGAAACCTTAAGTGCAGCAGGGTTTATATAGATCCTGTATGCTACGCAGTGCCACATCATTCGATCAATCAAAAAATTCCAATAAATTTTGAAAAAAATTTGATTGATAGAGTGATGTCATCTGATCACATCAGATAAGAATCTCCATGCTGTCTCCTATGTTGGCACCAACATTGGATAAGCACAAATAAGGTGGCACCAAAGAGTCCAAGTTTATCAGGACTCTTTGGTTCTTATCCATTTGGGGTGCCCACTTAAATTCAATTGAGCTCACACCATAATGTGATTATGGTGCCCAATTTGAAGTGGTTTGGATATATGGACATTCCGCAAAAATTTTCCAATGAATCCTCTTCAGTTTAAGATCCATATGTCAACTTTTGATAGATGTCCTAAAATAAAATTGGCAGGTACTAAAAATTAGCAGGTGTTGTCTTAAATTCATCTCATAAATTAAGACAAACCTTTTTTGAGCTGGACAAGATTCAATTAGACTAAGAGAAATCTTTCCAAGGTTCTCTGGATGAGTCAGATCACATTTGGCTTAGTAGAGACAGAAAAGATTACACGAGGAGAAAGTTAGGCTCAATCGAGTGCTAGCACGATTTTCTTGAACCTAATTGGATCTTATCCAAATCAATTGGGGTAGCCCAATTGATGACATCCAGACCCTAACCCTTATTTGTGTGACTCAATTAGGTTCAATTTTGTATGGTAATGAGACATGTCGTGATCTCATCATCGATATCATCAGAATCCCTTTTAATGGACCAGAACTCTTCTGATTAAGATAATTAGAATGATCGATCATCAAAATTATTCTAATTGCTTCCAAAATCCACCAGTGATACCTAGCAGTATATGATGGCAACCCATCAGAACTGAAGATGAACCTCTTGGTGCAGCTACCTATATGATTGAGTTTCTCTATCATGAGTCCCGACTGAATTAGGGTTAAGGTGAACTCGTCAAACCCAACATCAGTCATATGAATCAATCGATTGATCTGAGTCCGATGTAAAATCCAATGAAAATTTTTTTTCCATTATTTCACTCTGCCATGGCCATGGGCTTAAGGACTCGATCTTTCGATCATCCTAGGACTACTCCTCTCATCTATCGAGGTTAATAGATCCCATCTTGGTGCAATCTGGTTCCTACAATGGATATGCTACAGCCAACATACACCTCAGGGTTTCGAATGGCTAGGAGACCGAGTTATGGTGTAGTCAAACTATTACACACTCAAGGTGAACCGTCGATGCACCTTAGGTCAAAGAACTAGACACACAACTGCAGCATCGAGCTAGTCATCGATGAGAAGGTAGACTTCCTTATGACTGCTCGAGGTGGTCACGCTCAGTACTCTTGTTCTCAATGAATATCTGTACTCTTACTCCGGTGTCTCCACACCGTAGACTCAAGACTCATCTACCCTAAGGAAGCAATCGTACACCAATCTTTCGGATCGATCACCATCCTCGTGATGATCCTATGGTCAGGAGCAGTTTATGAGTTAGTTATGTAAATTCATGCCTTAAATTTTCAACTCTTGAAAATATGAATTTACATTCTTACTAACTCAAAGGATGTATCACAGACACAATGTACACAATGTGATAGAAGAATAACCCTTTTATTCATTTATAGTCAAAATTATAAATTTGTCCTTAGTTTTGTACAGGAATGTGTTAATCGATCTAGCATCTAGGGCACACATCTAACAGGGATATGATCCTATGCATCGAAAATGGAGTAAGAGTTGCTGCTGTGGCCGTGGGAACCTACCCTTTGTGATTATCATTAGGATTAGATTTAGTTCTTAGAGATTGTTATTATGTACTTGTAGCAAGCAGGAATTTGATTTCTGTTTCATGTTTAGCACAAGAAGGCTATGTGATTAGCTTTCATAAGAACCATTGTAACATATTTTATGAAAATAATAAAGTTATAAATGATTTTCTTATTAATAGTCTCTATCAGCTACATATTGATGTATCTGTATTTAATATCGAGTAAAATGTGAATGCCATAGGAATTAAAAGGCCTAGAGATAGTCTAAATGATAGGTATCTGTGGCACCTAAGGCTAGGTCATATAGCGGAAGACAGGGTTAACAAATTGGAGAAATTCGGACTATTGAGTCTGTTGACTTCTAAGTCATATCCAATTTGTGAATCATGCCTTCAAGGCAAAATGACCAAGCTCCCTTTTACAGGATATGGGAAAAGGGCTACAAACCTACTTGCCCTAGTACATACAGATGTATGTGTTATGATCCAGGTGGTGTGCCCAAGGCCCAGGGGACCAAGGCTAAGGCCAAGGTCCATCATTCATGAGGGCTTCATGGAGACTCTAGGGCTAGTTGGGCCCTAGGTTGAAAGGCTGTGGGCCTTTCGGGTTCTTAAGGTCTAGGTTATGTGGGCCTCAAGGGACCAACTCTTTATGGGCCAGATCTGGGCCCAGGAGAGGTGAGATTAGGTCGAGTCATGGGTGTACATGGGCTTGGGTTAACCTAATCTCCCATAGAGTTGGTCAAGGGAGTTTTGGGTTTGGGTCACTTGACTCGGTGTTTATATATACATGTACTTGTATAGTTTTGATAAAGCTAAGAAATACAAGATAACTCTTTCTCCCAAGTCTCTCTCTCTCTCTTCTCCCTCTCTCTCCAGCAATCTTCCATGCACCAGAAGCAAGAAACCCTAGGGTTTCTTGCCGCCAGTCCATAAAAGGAAAGAAAGGAAGGAAGGCGCTAGCCCCTTCCCCCCTTGCAGCCGCCAGCCATTTCTCCTCAACCCTCTCTTGTAGGCACCCAAACACCAGGTCCAGGACCTAGAATCTCTTGAGAAGAGATTGGTACAAGTCTCTCTCAGATCTGGAGTTGATCTGAGGTCGTTTGAGGCACGGGTGAGATCTCCATCAACAAATCTACAAAAAGGCTGCAGCAGGACAGATCTGCGAGGTCTGTCTCCATCTATCTTCTTCCCTATCTAGAATATCCTGATTCAAGATCTACAAAGCGTAGGACCTCGGTCCAGGTCTGATCTGGTTGGGTACTAGATCTTAAATTTTTTTGAGGTGGTTTCAAAGGCGTTCATCATCTGGAACGAAAGGCTGATGAAGAAGACAGCAACCAGGCTGATTTCATCAAGGGCCTTGGATCGTGTCCAGAAGTCTCCAGATCTATTCGTTGCTGGTTCTGCTACACCAAAAGTCCATGGGAGGAGCCGGGATCATGCTTCAATAGTTGGTATCAGAGCCACGATGGTGAGGAAGTGGTTCCAAGTGTGAGAAGTTAAAGATCCCAAGTGCTGAAAATTTTTAGCAAGGTACCATCAAGGTATATTCTACACTTCTTGATTTTATATTGCTTGTTTGGCTTGGATCCAGTCATGGGCAGCAATATAAAGGTCGATGTCAAAAAGTTTGATGGAGGATCTTCTGGTGCAAGCAGATCTGGATCAGGCTTTGGATGAGAAGCCTGAGGGAATGACAGATAGACAGTGGGCATCGTTGGAGAAGAAAGTATGCTCGATGATCAGAGGATGTTTGGCGGATGCGGTGTTGTATTCGGTGCTGGAAGAAAAGACCCCGAAGGGCCTTTGGTCGAAGTTGCACACCATGTATATAGGGAAGAATATGTGCAACAAGCTGATGCTGAAGAAGAAGTTGTACAGTCTTCGGATATAGGAGGGATCTGATGTGATTGGCCAAATTCAGAGGTTCGACCAGTTGTGCATGGAGTTGATGAATATCGGGGTGAAGCTGGATGAGGAGGATAAGTTCCTGTTGCTTTTGTGTTCACTACCAGGATCATATGACTCTTTGGTGACTACACTGCTCTACGGCAAGGAGACTCTGGAATATGAGGACATGGTCTCGATGCTGAGGTCTAATGAGCAGAGGAAAAAGTTGACCAGAGATTGGGCTCCCCAGGAGGGTTTGGCAGTAGGGGAGAGGACAGGTAGAGGCAGAGGCAAAAGCAAGTCCAGGGGGCGGTCCAAGTCCAGGAAGGGAAAGAAAGAGGTGAAATGCTTCAAGTGCAATGAGTTCGGGTACTTCAAGCGAGAATGTCCACTATGGAAGAGCAAGAAGAAAAAAAGAAGTGGCTCAGAATCAGTGAGTGTAGTTGTTGGGCAGTAGGTGGAGGATGATCTACTTGTGGTATCAGATGGTCACAGGCATTACACAGAGGAGTGGACACTAGACTCTGCATGCTCACATCACTACACACCACACAGGTCTTGGTTTGTGACATACACCAAGACAGATGAGGGATCAGTGACTCTGGGCAACAATCATCCTTGCAAGGTGGCTGGGATAGGGATAGTCAGGGTGAGGATGTTTGATGGGATTGTGAGGACGTTGATAAATGTAAAGCACATCCCAGAGCTGGAAAAGAATCTGGTGTCACTAGGCTACTTGGAGCGCAGTGAATACAGCTTCAGCAGTAGGGTTAGAAGTGGAGTATTGAACATCTCCAATGGAGCTATGGTAGTGATGAGAGGCAGGAGGTTGGACAATAATCTCTATCGCATGGAGGGATCTATGGTGACTGGAGAGTCTGATGCAGCAGCTGCAGCACAGGACTAGCAGGGGGCTTACAGGATGTGGCACTACTGCCTAGGCCACATGGGTGACAGAGGGCTGAGGGAGTTGAGCAGGAGAGGACTCATCTCTGATCTGGAGGATGGTGCTACAGAAGAGATCTGTGAGCCTTGCCAGATGGATAAGCAGAGAAGAGTTCAGTTCACCATCAGTACAGTCCGGAGTGCAGCCCCTTTGGAGTTAGTACACACGGATGTGTGGGGACCAGCCCCAGTTTTAGCTAGGAATGGGGCCAGATACTTCATGACCCTGATTGATGATTTCTCAAGGAAGCTCTGGATTTACTTCATGAGAGAGAAGTCAGAGGTCTTCACCAAGTTCAAGATCTGGAGAGCGGAGGTGGAGAAGGAGCAGGAGAGGAGCGTGAAGTGTCTGAGGTCAGACAATGACGGGGAGTACACCAGCAGAGAGTTCCAGGACTACTGTGAGGAGTGTGGGATCAGGAGACACTTTTCAGTTAGGGAGACTCTACAGCAGAATGGGGTGGTCGAGAGGATGAACAGAACACTTTTGGAAAAGGCACGATGCATGAGGCTGCAGGTAGGGCTTCCAAAGGAGTTCTGGGTTGACACAGTTGACGCAGCAGGTTACTTGGTCAATCGGTCACCTCACACCAGGTTGGATGGCAGGCTTCCAGAGGAGGTGTGGTCTGGAAGGACAGTTGGGCTGGGCCATCTACGGGTATTTGGGTGCACGGCCTATGTGCACATAGGAGCTGGTGAGCAGAGCAAGCTAGACGCCAGATCACTCAAGGTGGTGTTTCTAGGCTATCCGCGAGGAGTCAAGGGATACAGGCTGTGGGATCCCTTGGAAAAGAAGGTCATCATTAGTCGGGATGTGACTTTTGATGAGGAGTCAGTCCTACAGAGGCGAGCAGGCATGGAGGAGCAGCAGGAGCAGGAGGAGGTCCAGCAGGGCACTGCTGGACAGCTTACCTCTTTGATTTTGCCTCTTGCAGGTACTACGGGAGGACATGACATTCAGGTGGAGAACCTACCAAAGGTGTCTCCACAGGTGGAGAGGACTCAAACGGATGATCGAGGTGGAGAGGTCCAGCAGGAGTGAGCTAGACCGAGAACTGATATCGATGTTACCCTACACAAGCCCAAGAGGACCATCAGGCAACCGGACCGATATGGCTTCGAGGAGATGCTGTCATATACCTTGGTGATAGTAAATGAAGACCCATATACATATCAGGAGGCTATTGAGAGCCAGGACAGAGAGCGGTGGATCCAGGCGATGTCCGAGGAGATGCAGTCTCTCCACCAGAACCAGACATGGCGATTGGTGCAGTTGCCACAGGGGAAGAGGTCCATTGGCTGCAAATGGGTCTACAGTCACAAGAACAGAGTGAAGCTGATTGAGGCTTTGGGACACCAAGGTGGAGATTGTTATGATCCAGGTGGTGTGCCAAAGGCCCAGGGGACCAAGGCTAAGGCCAAGGTCCATCATTCATGAGGGCTTCATGGAGACTCTAGGGCTAGTTGGGCCCAAGGTTGAAAGGCTGTGGGCCTTTCGGGTTCTTGAGGTCTAGGTTATGTGGGCCTCAAGGGACCAACTCTTTATAGCTAGGTCTGGGCCCAGGAGAGGTGAGATTAGGTCGAGTCATGGGTGTACATGGGTTTGGGTTAACCTAATCTCCCATAGAGTTGGTCAAGGGAGTTTTGGGTTTGGGTCACTTGACCCGGTGTTTATATATACATGTACTTGTATAGTTTTGATAAAGCCAAAAAATATAAGACAACTCTTTCTCCCAAGTCTTTCTCTCTCTTCTCCCTCTCTCTCCATGCACTAGGAGCAAGAAACCCTACAATTTCTTGCCGCCATTCCATAAAAGGAAAGAAAGGAAGGGAGGTGCTAGCCCCTTCCCCCCTTGCAGCTGCCAGCCATTTCTCCTCTCCCCTCTCTTGCAGGCACCCAAACACCAGGTCCAAGATCGGGAATCTCTTGAGAAGAGGTTGGTACAAATCTCTCTCAAATCTGGAGTTGATCTGAGGTTGTTTGAGACACGGATGAGATCTCCATCAACAGATCTACAAAAAGGCTGCAGCAGGACAGATCTGCGAGGTCTGTCTCCATCTATCTTCTTCCCTATCTAGAACACCCTGATTCAAGATCTATAAATTGAAGGACCTCGGTCCAGGTCTGATCTGATTGGGTACCAGATCTTGGATTTTTTTGAGGTGGTTTCAAAAGCATTCTTCATCTGGAACGAAAGGCTGACAAAGAAGACAGCAACCAGGCTGATTTCATCAAGGGCCTTGGATCATGTCCAGAAGTCTCCAGATCTATTCGTTGCTGGTTCCGCTGCACCAAAAATCCGTGGGAGGAGTCAAGATCGTGGTCCAATAGTATGCAGCCCATTTGATGTGCCAGTTAGAGGCAACTATGTCTACTTCATTACCTTCATTGAAACACAAGTTTGAAGCCTCTGAAAAGTTCAAAGAATTCAGACATGAGGTAGAAAAATAAATAGGAAAGCCCATTAAGGTTTTTTGATCAGATTGAAGAGGTAAATACCTTAGTCGAGAGTTCCTAGTCTATCTTAAGGATGATGACATAGTCTCTCAATAGACTCCATCTGGAACACCACAACTCAACGGGATTTCAGAACGGAGAAATCAGACCCTATTAGATATGGTCTATTCCATGATGAGCTTCACGGACCTCTCTGAGTTTCTTTGGGGACATTGTCTCATAACAGCAATATATGTATTGAATAGGATTCCCTCTAAAATTGTTCCTACCACACCGTATGAGATATGGCATGGTAAGAAGCCAAGTCTGAGTCATCTCAGAATTTGGGGTTGTCTGACTCATATCAAAAGACAGCAGGCGGACAAGTTAGAATTCAGATCTTTTAAAGCTCGATTCATAGAATATCCTAAAGAGTCATTAGGATACTATTTCTATATTCCGGAAGACCACAATGTAATTATGAATCGACATGCTATTTTTCTTGAAAAATAGTTTATTCAAGATGGTAGCATCGGAAGAATAATTAAGCTCAAGGAGAATGTCTCCCAAGAGCAACGAGCTAAGAAACCTGAGGAACCCAATCAATTAGAACCAGTCCTAACACAACCTCTTCCACCTCGTAGATCGACTAAGATTTTCTGTCCTCCAGAAAGGTACTTAGATACTATACAAGAGGAAGTAGAGAAAATATTCCTCACGAGAAATGGGGCTCATGGTGATGATCCCAAGACCTATGACGAGGCGATATCATATATCGACTCTGAGAAATGGTTAGAGGCAATGAGATCAAAAATTGACTCGATGCACTCAAACCAAGTCTGGATCATGATAGATCCACCTGAAGGTATTGTACCTATTAGGTGTAAATGGATCTTCAAGAGAAAGATAGGTGCAGATGAAAATATGGAGACATTCAAGGCTAGGCTCGTAGCGAAAGGTTATGGTCAACACAAAGGCATTGACTATCAGGATACCCTTTCGCCCGTAGCCATGCTAAAATTTATCCGTACATTGCTTGCTGTTGTAGCCTATTTTGATTATGAAATATGGCAGATGGACGTGAAAATGGCGTTCTTAAATGGATATCTTGAGAAAGATATCTGTATGGAATAGCCGCTTGATTTCACATCCAGTGATGATGATCACAGGATCTGTAAGCTGCAAAGGTCCATTTATGGACTTAAGCAAGCATCTTGGAGCTGGAATACTCATTTCAATGATGTGATCAAAATATTTGGTTTCATCAAAAATGAGGAACCATGTGTATTCAAGAAGGTCAGTGGGAGCGCAGTTGTCTTCCTCATACTATACGTAGATAACATCCTCCTGAATGAAAATGATATTTCCATGTTGATCTCAGTCAAAATATGACTGTCTAAAGAGTTCTTTATGATAGATCTAGGAGAGGCATCCTTTATACTGGGTATTAAGGTCTATAGAGATAGACCAAATAGGATGCTAGGACTTTCACAAAAGATGTACATAGTGGAGGTGCTAAAAAGATTTAGCATGGAAAACTCCTAAAGAGGTTTAGTACCTTTTAGACATGGCATTCATCTCTCCAAGAAGATGTGCCCTAGCACACCTGAGGAGATTGAACGCATGAGCAAGATCCCTTATGCTTCCGCAATAGGGAGCCTCATGTATACCATGCTATGTACATGACCTGATATAGCCCATGCTGTGAGTGTCACAAGCAGATATCAGTCGAATCCAAGCAAAGAGCACTGGACTTCTATGAAATGTATCTTTAAGTACTTGAGAAGGACTAAGGATATATTTTTAGTCTTTGGGAATGGAGAACTCCAGGTTCAGAGATTTACAAACTCAGACTTTATGTCTGATATAAATGATCAAAAGTTGACATCTAGGAGTCTGTTCATTTGCAATGGTGGTGCAGTTTGCTGGAAGAGTTTCAAGCAGATGGTGATTGCTGATTCTACCATGAAGGCAGAGTATATTGCTGCATCAGAAGCTGCGAAGGAGGCATTCTGGTACAAAAAGTTTATTGCAGAGCTTGGAGTGATGTCATCAGATGCCATCCCTCTTTACTGTGACAATAATGGTGTCATAGCTCTAGCTAAGGAGCCAAGGTCTCACCAGAAGTCCAAGCATATCGAGCAGTGATTCCATCTGATCTGTGATTACCTCGAAAAAAGTTATGTCAAGGTTAAGAGAGTCGACTCCATAGACAATGTGGTAGACCCACTGACAAAGTCATTAGGCCAGCAGAAGATCGAAGCCTACCTTGAGAAGATGGGACTTAGATATGTAGCCAATTGGCATTAGGTCAAGTGGGAGTTTGTTAGATGTGTGCCCTAGATGCCAAATTGGCTGACATATTCCTGTACAAATGTAAGGGCAAATTTATAATTTTGACTATAAATGAATAAAAGGGTTATTCTACTATCACATTGTGTACATTATGTCTGTGATACATCCTTTGAGTTAGTAGGAATATTAATTTATATTTTTAAGAGTTGGAAATTTAAGACATAAATTTACATAACTAACTCATAAACAGCTCCTAACCATAGCATCATCACGAGGATGGTGATCGATCCAGAAGGTTGGTATATGATCGCTTCTTTAGGATAGATATTTCTTAAGTCTACAGTGTAGAGACACCAGAGCGAGAGTACAGGTATTTATTGAGAATGAGAGTACTGAGCATGACCACCTCGAGCAGTCATAAGGAAGTCTACCTTCTCGTTGATGACTAGCTCGATGCTGCAGTTGTATGTCTAGTTCTTTGACCTGAGGTACATCGACAGTTCACCTTGAGTATGTTATAGTTTGACTACATCATAACTCGATCTCCTAGCCATTCAAAACCCTGAGGTGTATGTTGGCTGTAGCATATTCATTGTAGGAACCAGATTGCACTAAGATGGGATCTATCAACCTCAGTAGATAAGAGGAGTAGTCCTATAATAATCAAAAGATTGAGTCCTTAAGCCCATGGCCATGGCAGAGTGAAATAATAGAAAAGAGTTTTCCATTAAGGTTTCACATCGGACTTGGATCGATCGATTGATTCATATGACTGATGTTGGGTTTGACGAGTTCACCTTAACCCTAATTCAGTCGGGACTCATGATAGAAAAACTCAATCACACAGGTAGTTGCACCGAGAGGTTCATCTTCATTTCTGATGGATTACCACCATATACTGGTAGGTGTCACTGGTAGATTTTGGAAGCAATTAGAATGATCTTGATGATCGATCATTCTAATTGTCTGAATCAGAAGAGTTCTGGTCCATCGAAAGGAGTTTCGATGATGTCGATGATGAGATCACGACATGTCTCATTACCATATGGAAATAAATCTAACTGGGTCACACAAATAAGAGTTAGGATCTGGATGTCATCAATTGAGCTAGTCCAGTTCGATTGATTTGGATTAGATCCAATTAGGTTCAAGGAAATCGTGCTAGCACACGATTGAGCCTAACTTTCTTCTTGTGTAATCTTTTCTATCTCGACTGAGCCAAATGTAATTTGACTCACCCAGAGAACCTTGAGAAGATTTTTCATAGTCTGATTGGAGCCAATCCAGCTAAGAAATGACTTGTCTTAATTCATGAGATGAATTTAAGACAACACCTGCTAATTCCTGTCACCTGCCATTTCCATTTTAGGATATTGGTCAAACATTGACCTATGAACCTTGGACTGAAGGCCAATTGGCAAGTGGTCATTGGAGAGTTTTTGTGGAGTGTCTACCTGCTAATTTTATCCTCAAAGTGGGTGCCATAATCAGATATGACGTGCGCCCCAAGTGGATAAGGATAGAATCCCATGAGATGAGGACTCTGATCCCTTGATCAACTTGGACTGTGGGGCGCCAATCTCACTGTGCTTATCCAGTGTTGGCACCAACATTAGGAAAAATTATAGAGATTCTTATCTGATATGATCAGATGACATCACTTCACCAATCATAATTTTTTCAAAATTAATTAAAATTTTTTGATTGGTCGAATGATGTGGCACTGCATGGCGCAGTAGGGTCTATTTAAACCCTGTCTGCACCTAGGGTTTAGAGACTCTACTCATTAACCAGTAAAAGCCTGAATCCTCTCCACTAATCTATCTTCCTCTGCTTCTCTCCCTCTCCTCTTCATGTCCAAGAGGTTGGGCATCCATCTGGTACTTGTTCAAGGCGTGGTGGCTCTTTGATTAGAAGGCTGCAGAGATTTGTCGAGAAGCTGCTGCTCCAGTTTCAGAAGATCTTTTGAAGATCTTTTAGTTCAAATCCATATCTAATTTTTGGAGCAAAGATTTATGAAGAGAAGGTGATTTAGATCCTACTTGAGTGGATATCGATAGAGATCAGATGACTGCATGGCTATTTTAGAACCTCGGACATTACTACGATCATCTACAGGGTAATCTAGTTACCCTAAAGGTTTTTCTCTTTTTCTCATGATTTTAGATTTAATTTTAGATTTAATATCAGATAATAAGAATTAGATCTAATAGATCTTAGATTTGAAATATCGTAGGATAATTTTTTTGAAATACTCCACCCCAGATCTCATTAGATCTGAAAGATCCTACAAGAAAAAAGCTGATTTTTTCCTTCATCCATATCTCATATGGAATTTGCATAACAGACTTACTCAGTATATTTTTAGAGTAAAACCAATAATCACACAAGAGCACAATCCTGAAACAGGCAAAGAAGTGAACCCTATCGTGGATTGAACCATGTCTAACAAAGTTCAACTTCTCCTTTTGGATACACTGTGTTCTAAAAAGGAATCCACTGAGAGAGAATCCAATTCTCTCCTAGATATGTCACAAACTCATTGGATAAGTATTCGCCTCCTTGATCTGATCAAAGAGTTCTAACATCTTATCCAGTTTGTTTCAATCTTTCATTATTGAATCATTTGAACATTTCAAATGATTCAGCCCAGATGCACCCATGCCCAGATAGGTCATCTATAATAAAATATTAATATCTTCCTCTGACACTTAAGTTCACAAATCCACATACATCACTATGTATGAGACTTAGAACTTTATCAGCTCCTTCACCTTTTTTATTAAAAGGTGACTTTGTCATCTTTCCAAGAAAACAAGACTCACAGGCTATCAATGATTCACAATTATTGATGTCGAGGTTTCTCTCTCAAGCTAATTCATTTATCATGTTCTTGTCAAGGTGACTAAGCCTATAATGCCAAAGATAGACATTCATGACATTATCTAACTTGGGTGTGTATATTACACTTAACAAGCTGTGTGAATGTTAAATGTCATTTTCTTATTGTCCATGTGTTATTGTAACATTATTCATAATAATATCACAATAATCTTCCTTTATTAATGAATGATGATCATCTTTGGTCAAAAGGCCAACAAAGATTACATTCATTATAAACAATGGACAATAATAACAATTACTCAAAATGATAATATTTGAAAATAAACTCTACAATTCCTAAAGTTAGGATTGGAATAAGACTTCCATCCCTAACATTCAAGAATTTCTCACCATTTTCAAACATTCCACTTACTTGTAGTCCTAGCAATAAATTATATAAGATCATGGTATCTAATACCTAGGTAGTGGAATTACATAGAGAAACTTTAAGGTGTTATTATATAACATCCTTGATGAGCAACTCTTGCTCCTTTCTCTTATTCAGCCTATTGTGGTCAAGGGAAGCAAGACAATTCTTCTTTTTATGACCCTGCTTCGGACAGTAGAAGCAACATGCCTGATTTGGATCGATTTTGGACTAATTATTTTGACTGGACTAAGAAGCCCCAATACGAACCCATTCGTACTGTTAAACCAAATTTAACTTTCGATACTAATTAACGAAGTTGGGTCCCATAAGTCATCACTGTCTAACAGTGATTGGAGCAATTAAGGTTTAGCTGTATTTTGAGAAAAGAGAGCAATGACCTAATGTATATAAATTATTTTAAGCCTAGAGACTTGAACTTTAGTCTCAAGGTTCTCCCACTATTTTATTCAAATTGATAGCCTCTACCTCTAATTCGAGAATTACTTTAATTTTCTAGTAGGTACTACAATCCATATAGACTATAGACAAGCTCGACTTTGGTCGGCCAACCCATCTGCATCTACGGGTAGGTTCATTAACCAATTGTTTCTCCAAACAACTTCTAGTAATTTAATTTTGTCCCAGAAACCTAATCAGTAGGCTTTGGCCTCCACTGTAAGGATCTGGTTAGGTCCAACCATTAACATGACCATACTTGGTGCATCTAACCAACGAATGATTAAGCCCAACTTTGGTTGGCTCACCTAACCACCATTAGAGAGATACTTCCAAGTCATCATATGATGAGTGATAATTCCATTAGTCAACAAGCACTAGGCTTTTGGGTCTGCAATGATTATTGGGTTAATAGACTCATTATCAAAACACCTTAATGGGAGGCTATGGCTTAGTTATCTCCATAACTTTATCATTTTAAGGACCTAATAATTTTAGAAGATTTAAAATTATTAGTGATTTAAGGATAGAAAGGACATGGATCAATTTGCTCCCACTAACTTCACCAAGTCAAGTCCTCCCACTGACTTCTCAAGTCATTAACAAGGACTAGGATCAAATTTGGTCCATGGGCACCTAGATCAGTCTCACTGAATGAAATTAAACTCACTGATTTCCTATGTGACATGGGTTAGCACGAATCAATGAGCAACCTAATCAAGATCTGATTAACCACATTGGCCAGGTAAATATAATCGATGGGAGGGTTTGCCAAAGCTTGCCTTAGACACCATCAAAAATGGTCAGATAAGCGAGCTCCCAATTAAAAACCACCGATCAGGTTTACCTTAGATACCAACTGATTTATCAGTTTTGATTTGGTCTGCCTAAAGATTCGAACTCAGCTGCTGAGCCACGATCAGTGTCCATTTGTTAGATATATGGACTTTGATCAACTACAACTATTGAAGTGATCTATAGAAATGACCTAATCCTAATTAACTTTTAATTGGATTTGATCAATTTCTTAACTTAGTCTATATTTAATCTAACCCTAGGTCTAACCCAGTTAATGACCTGATCAAAGCTAACCCATTACCCTTTAACCCATGTTTTATGAAATTATCTTAGGATCTTTAAATTACAAACCTAGATCCTAAACAATCACTTAATTCTTTTAATTAAGTTCATGGCTGAGGGTTGGGGTTCGGCATTTTGAAATTCATTTTCAACTTTTGAAAGGTTTAATAGAATCTAGTGTTGTTTCACTAAATAGGTTGACTCATTTCAAAAATGGGTCAGCTTGTTTCACTAACAAACACTAATTATAGGTTAAAATAATTAAAATCAATCAAAAATATAATTTAGCCAACTTTTCAGTCGAGCCGGCATACTAGTCGAGCCAGCCCGATAAGCAAACAGAACTTTCGCAAGATCCTGTTCTTGGCTAATTTTAATCTATGTATATTACATAAAATTTCATGAAATGAAATAGATCTAATCTAAAATATTCATGATAAGATTTATTTAAACTCTTTTAAATTTTTTAGATCATAATGTATCAGGACAACCTTTGCACTATAAGGGGTAAACCTTACAGCAGGACAACCTACAATCCGTGCGATCTTTATTTTATTTTTCAGATTTATTTTAATGCAATCATGAATATGTTATAAAAGAACTTAGATACTCTGATACCACTGTTAGAAAAGGTGCAGGATTTCATGCATGAATTTTAAAATATTTTTGAAATATAACGCAGCAGAACATGTAAATTAAATAATTTAATCTATAAATGTATGTAATCAAATTACTAAACTCTATAATTAGGACCTATAACATGTCATATTGTATTTATAAATTAGAAAATAAAAGCTTTGGTATTGATCAAATCAATATCCTAGATCTAAAATAGTTTTAGATCTAAAACCTAGATCACATCTAGATAAGAGAAGAGATCAGATCTCTTAACTTCATGTGGGTCAAGAACTCCATGGTTGATTTTTTTTGTTATCTTTGAAGCTGCACATATGTCCAGCCTCTACAGGTGATCCACATGAGGCTGCAACAAAATTGGAGGTTTGCCGAATGAAGATCCACTCGAAGTGCTAGCTTCTTGCAGATCCCTCTGGATGGTTAATCTAGAAGATATACTTCGGATCTCTTGGACATTCCAAGAGATGGAGAATATGAGGAGGAGTAAGAGAGAAGTCAAACCTTTTAATTTTCCTAAAATCAAAAATAATAATATAAAAGAAAAAATCCTAAGAGGAGACAGTTCTTCTCTTTTAGTACATCAACAATTGATGTCCTGAGAAAATCTCTATGCTAAGACATGAGAAGACCTTCTTCTCAAGATATTTCTCTAACTTTCAGATCTTATGATATTTGATTTTTTTCATAGAAAAATTTTATGATTTATGGAGAAGAAGGGTTCTAAATGAAACCTTAAGAAAAGATCTTCTTTTCTTCTTCTTCTCTCATCAGAACATGATCAGATCATGTCCAAAATAAGATCACCATGCCCTAACTCATTGGAGCATGAATCCACCATGCTATTCCTCTTTCTCTCTCAGATTTTTATCACATAAAAATACAAAATAAAAAGGAAATAAATTAAAAAGAAAAACAATAAGAGAAAAACATCTTCTCTCTTACCTTTTATTTCTACAAGACATCAACTTTTGATCTCTTGATAGAAGACTCTTCTCCAAGAAATTTGATGCCTCAAACAACCCATTCTATCCTATTTCTCTCTTAGATTTTATCACATAAAAAATATAAAAAACAAAGAGAGAATAATATGAAAGAAAAATAATAAGAGAAGATAATCTTTTCTCTTACCTTTCTCTCTACAAGATATCAACATTTGATCTCTTGATTGAAGACTCTCCTCCAAAGATTTTGGTGCCTCAAACCACCCATGCCTTCGTCTTTCTCCTCTGCTATTTCTATCTAAAAGCCATGAATTTTTGACTCCTATTTCATAGCATATGGGGTGGCAACTTTTTATATGGTAGACTATGTCATAAAACCTAGTCTAACAAGGAGTCCAACTCTTGGACGCCCCCTCCCTCATAAATTTCATAGAAAGTATGAAATAACTTACAAAAGGGGCTACAAAAAGAAGGGATAAGCTTGGAGAATGTTGGTGCAAGAGAGGAGAGAAGAGTCCTTGTGAAGAGGGACTCTTTCAAGAAAAAAAAGATAAATCTAAACCACTTTTCATAATTAGCCAAATCTCTTTCCATATTGAATCAAATCAAATCTGATTCAAATCTCTAAAATAAGTGATATGAGATAACATTCCTTGGATATGGATATCATAGAAAAATATCTAGAAATTAATTAGTGGGCATGGGCTTGAGATTTCTTAGGTGGCGCAAGAGAAGAGATGGAGTCCTAGTCTAACTAGGATTCTTATGTAGATTAGGTCAAACACTTTGAACCCAATCCAAAGTAATTGTAACCTAATTAATGATGATTTTAGTCTAACTAAAAATCCAATTAAATTAGATTAAACTATATTTAATTCTGATTTAAATCCTAACTTAATTAGGAATTAGGTGCATACAAGTCCTAGTCAAACAGGGACTTATTCTCCCTTGCAATTGGCTTATCCAATAAACCAATTAAACTTAATCCAATTAAATACAAACTAATTCTAATTGAATCAAATTCAATTAGACTTGATCTCAGTCTAATTGCTCAATCAGATTGAGCCATTTAGCAATCCAATTACCAATTGATCCTCCTGCAACACTTGTATTAGGTCAAACATCAATCACATTGATTGTTTAACCTTAGAATGATTCTCAATCATTGATTAACCATCTGATTAGGTTACAACCTCTTATATGTATGACTCTATAGGTTTGAACCTAAGTCGGTAGTACAGGAACTAATTTTTATACCAATCAAAGTAACCATCTAGCAATGGCTCCCGACGTCCAGATAGGTCGAATGTATGCAAAGCAACATTCTAAGTACCCTGACCCATGGTTACTGTATAATTCATCCTTTTGACCAATAATGCTCAAGATGACTTCGAGTATGCTATCAACACTCATATAAGTCATCTCTATTATGTCTCAAAATTTTGCAAATCTCGTGACTCCTCACGAGGATTACCCAGGCCTAGGTTTTGCTAAATTAAAATACAGCGAGACATTCTCTTCCTGAAGTTAATCAGAAGTGGTCAATCCTATCTTGACTCACACATCAACTTCATAAGTACTTGACTGTACTCAGAAATCTTTCGAACCTATATTAAAAATACAGGCAGTCCGACACCAAAGCACAGTGAGTTACTTGCAAGTCACCGTGGTGATCTCAGATCAGAGGGAAACTTATGCCTATTGGCCTTAGCTAACTACTCTTGACAGTAGAGTATTACATTGGTCACATTCAATATAGATATACTTTTACATCTCACCTGGATGCCATACCAGTGTCTTCACACCACTTGGTTACGAGGACAACCAATACATATGACATACAGCGACCTACACTTGATAAGTTATCATCCTTGTTAATAACTTATCATTTGGTCATGAACAATTTAAGAACCATCCGATAAATCCTCTTTTATTGATTGATTGTGGTTCTAAGGATTTCATCATAATTTAGGAGTTTATTTAAGAAAGATAAAACTTTTATGATGAACCTGCCAAATAATTATTTTTATTAGATAATTCATATACTAATTTCAATCATCTACCACTTAGATGATTGGCTTTAGGACACATTTGCCAACATGCAGCTGCACGGCCTTTGGTCCAACGACCATCTACTCTGACAAACCCCATACACTGAAGGGAGTGGTTGTTGTAGGTGTCAATATTTGATAATCTACAAAAAACCTCTCCTTCAAAGCTCACTCTAGACTCCTTAAAAATCACAGAAAGAGCCATACCATATGGCAAGAGAGCCTTGGATCTGTTCAAAGCCTCTCTCATGGCAACAATCATTAAAAAAGATAGATTCAGGAGAGTCTCAGAGACAACATGGTGCATCAAGCAAATATCCCTACGAGTTATCAAATCATATCTTCCCCCTCTGGGGAAGAAAATCCTAGACACCACGTGATGGAGCAACCTCATTTCCACACTTAGATCTTTGGCTTCAATTTTTAGAAATCTTTCTACATCCTATCTTTCAAGGATAGTCCCGAGTTCAATTTTCTTTTTAGGAAGCTCATCTAGGCAACTACCCTCATAAGGCATCTGAAGGAGTCTACCTAGTCTAGGTGCATTCAGAATAATTTGGACATCCTTCACCATAGATCTCAAAACTCCATCAATGAAGACTAAATTTGAGTAAAATTCTTTGATAAGATCAATACACACAGGTTTAGATAAATTACAAAAAAATCTCCATCCTTGCTTAATCAATTTCTCTTCAATGAAAAAGCCATCACTCCTTAAGAAATGAAAATCTACATTTCTTCCCAAAGCTATTTTTCTTGCAGATAGAGGGATCTTACTTAGTGTAATCAGTGGAGAAGCTTGAGTTGGCGCTTGAGCTGCCTTCTTCCTCCATTCCTCAGCCTCCAAAGTCCTTACAGACTTCCTTCTCTGCGGCAACCTTATTTTGGGGGCCATTATCCCAAGAAGAGAAGGGAAATCAGTTAAGAGGGTAGAGAGGGATGAGAGATGGATGAAAATGAATAGGAGAAGAAGGTTTGGGAGTATTTTTCATGGATTTTGCTGGTTAGGGCTCGAAATTTGGTGGAGATCAAGAGGGCAAGCCATGAGAGAGAGAGAAAGCTTGGAAATTTGGGATGATGATCCAAGATTTTGTGAGGTTTTGAGGTTGGTGGAAATCTAAGAGAGAATTCTTAGGTTTGGGATGAGAGGAAGAGAAAGGATTTTGGGGTTTAAGTCACCCCAAAAGGATTTTAAATGGAATAGGAAATGGGTCAGCTCAAATGAAAAAGCCCATACCTGTTCAATTGGGACGTCCTATAAGACACCCCATCTAGGATTGCATTAGGTGATGAAAAAAATATTTAAAATTAAAAATAAAATTAAAAAAAATTGAAATAGGTCATATCGAGTTGAGATGATCATGAGAAGTCCAGATAAATTTTGGTATGATTTTTAATTGAATATTTCAATGAAAAAATTTTTGAAAAAGTATCTGAATAGCACTGATGACTTTTTAATTATCTTAAAAAAATTTCAAAAAAAAAGATAGATGGCTCCCAAAATTACGATAATGAAGTCAGAAAATTTTAGAAGAATTTTGGGAGCGAAATTATGATTGAAGTTCAAGTAGAAGGGTCTAACATGCCCAATTCTCTTCTATTTTATAAAATTTATTTTCATTTCATGCTTTGGTGTAAATGTTAGCTAGTTGTTTTTCAGTATTTATGTATTCAAGTGTTATATCATTATTTTGAATATGTTCTCTTATGAAATGATATCTAATTTCAATGCATTTTGACCTAGAGTATTGGATTGGATTTTTGGTCAAATTGATGGCACTAGTATTATCACATCTTATGGGGATGTTTTTAAGTTCAATATCAAAATCTATGCATTGTTTCTTAATCCACAGGATTTGAGCATAGCAACTTCCGGCTGCAATGTATTCGGCCTCGATCGTAGATAATGTTACCGAATTTTACTTCTTGCTAAACCAAGAGATTAAGTTCACTTCTAAAAATTGGTAAGTTTCACTAGTACTTTTCCTATCTAGTTTACATCCTGCAAAGTTTACATCTGAGTAACCTATTAAGTCCATAGAATATTATTTTGAGAACCAAAGTCTTAGGTTTTGTGTTCCTTTTAAGTATCTAAAAATTCTCTTAATAGTATTTAAGTGAGATTTCTTAGGATTTGAATGATATCTAATACAAATACATACACTTAATATTATATCAGGTCTACTCGTAGTAAGATATAATAAAGAGCTTATCATACCTCTATAGAGCTTTGAATCAATATTTTTACCATGTTCATCTTTTTCTAATTTACAGGAAGAGATCATAGGTGTACTTATAATTTTTTAGCTCTCCATTCTAATTTTTTTTAATAGTTCTCTTGTGTACTTACTTTGGATGATGAAGATCCATTCCTTCATTTTCTTAATCTGGAGTCCAAGAAAGAAAATGAGTTCTCCCATTATGCTCATCTCGAACTCTCCCTACATGAGCTTAGAAAATTCTTGGTACAAATCTTTATTAGTAGACCCAAATATAATATCATCAACATATATCAGTATAATTAGAATTTTTTTATCTTTTCTTTTTATAAATAGAGTTGTATCAACTTTTTCTCTTGAAAAATTATTTTCTACTAAGAACTTACTTAATCTTTCATACCAAGCCCTAGGAGCTTATTTTAAACCATATAATATTTTGTTTAACTTAAATACATGATCTAGAAATTTATGGCTTTCAAAACTTGGAGGTTGTTCTACATACATTTCTTCAGCAGTATAATCATTTAAAAAAAATACTCTTAACATCCATTTGAAACAATTTAAAGTTCATAAAATAAACAAAAGTAAGTAGCATTCTTATGACTTCTAGTCTAGCAACAGGAGTAAATATTTCATTAAAATCAATTTTTTTTTTATTGATTGTATCCTTTAGCAACTAATCTTGCTTTATTTCTTATTATATTTCTATCTTTATCTAATTTATTCCAATATACCCATTTAGTTCCTATTATGAGGTGATTTTTAGGTCTAACAACTAGTGTCCATATATTATTTCTTTCAAATTGATTTAGCTCTTCTTTCATGACAATTATCCAGTTATAATTTTTGTTAGCTTCATCTATTATTTTAGGTTCTAGAAGTGAAACAAAAGCTACATAATTACATACATCTCTAAGAGAGAATTTAGTTCATACTCCTTATATCGGATCACCAATTATTAATTTTTTAGGGTGAATGTGGACATACCTCTATTTTTTTGAAAGATTACATGTATCTTTATGTTGTTCTTGAATGTTCTAATCATTGATGCTTTCACCCTCATATTTTTCATCCAATTGATCTTTGTTTCACTCATTTAAGTCATTGATAGTGAGTTCTTTCATTCCATCTTCTATGATACCTGCATCATCAGTACCTCTCTCTTCCTTGATGGAAGATCATTAGTTTCATAAAAAACTACATGAATTGACTCTTTCACTACTAGTGTTCTTTTATTAAATACTTTAAAGGCTTTGCTAGAAGTAGAATAGCCAAAAAAGATAGCTTCATCAGATTTAGTATCAAATTTACCTAAGCTATCTTTGTCATTATTTAAAATAAAATACCGGCAACCAAAAATATTAAAATAATCTATATTAGATTTTCTATCATTCCATAGTTCATAAGATGTTTTCTTTAAAATTGATCTTATTAAAGCACTGTTTAAAATGTAACATGCTGTGTTAATTGCTTCTATCCAAAAATATTTTGAGAGTTTGCTTTCACATAGGATGGTATGGGCCATTTCTTCTAGGGTTCTATTTTTTCTCTCTACAACTCTATTTTATTGTGGTGTTCTAGGTACTGAAAAATTATAATCTATACCTTTTTCATCAAAAAATTTTTTAAATTCTTTATTTTCAAATTCAGTGCCATGGTCACTACGAATAGAAATAATTAGTAAACTTTTTTTACTCAAAATTTTTCGATAAAACTTAGAGAATGTTGAAAATACTTCATCCTCAAATGCTAAAAATAAAATCTAAGTGAAACACAAAAAATCATCAATAAATATAAAACCATATCTTTTACCTCCTAGACTAGTTATTCTTGTAGGACCAAATAAATTCATATGTAAGAGTTTAAAAGTTGAAACAATATTCTTAGATTTAAAGGAAACTCTTGTTTGTTTATCTAATTGACATGCATTATAAATTTTATCTTTATCAAAATTAATTTTTGGCAAACCAAAAACCAAATCTTTTTTAATGAGTTTAGAAAGTGTGTGCATACTAATATGTGCAAGCCTACGGTACCAAAGCCAACTAGTTTCATTAATTTTAGCATTCATGGCCACAAGGCATTACATGTTTTGTATGGAGAGATTATCCAAATCAACCATGTATACATTGCCATGTCTATGTCCAATAAATCTAGTGCTAACATCAAAGGGACTAGTTACAATGCATATAGATGATTTAAAAATTATTTTATAATTTTTATCACATAATTGACTAATACTTAAAAGATTATGCTTAAGACCATCTACAAGTAATACATTTTCAATACAAGAGGAGGGAGTGATACCAATGTTACCAATGCCAATGATCCTCCCTTTTCTATTATCTCCAAAGATGACCATCCCTCCATTTTTAGCTTCTAATGTGATGAATTGAGATTCAACACTAGTCATGTGTCTTGAGCATCCACTATCAAGATACTACTTCTGTTTTGTTGCTTAAGATGCAAGACACACCTGCACACATAAAGTCAAATTTTAACCTTAGGTACCCAAGCTAACTTGGGTCCTTTGAGGTTTGTCTCAATGGTTCCTTTTAGAACTCATATTTTTTTAATATTTTTATCACCAAATTTATTTGATAAAAATGAATAAGCTTTATATCTTACTTTGCCACATTTAAAAAAAGTAATATTTGATAATTTTTTTATGGATGCATTGATAAAAATATTTTTCAAAAATTTTTATTTTTTAAGAGTATTATAGTCAAGTCTGACTTTATCATATATAGCTTTTTGACTATCAATGATCATCTGAAGTTTGTTTAAACTTAATGTAAATCTATCAACTATAGGTTTCAACTTGATTACCTCTTCCTTTAGTTTTTGATTTTCTTTTACAAGAGTTTCATTTAGGCTTGAAATTTTATTTTTTTCTTTTAATAAAGATTGATTCTATATTTCTAATTTTTTATTTTTGCAATCAAATTTTTATTTTTTTTAGCTAAAATTTAATTTTTTAATTTCAAATTTTTAATTTTTATTCTTAATTCTTTTAGATCATCTAAAAGTTTATGAAAAGCTTCTTGCAGTTCATTATAAGAAAATTCATTTTGAGTTTTGGGGGTTACGTCATTTTCATATGCCATGAGGCACAATTTGGCTTCTTCATGAGATTCTTCATTTATGGTAGAGTCATCACTATCACTCTATGTAGCCATCATAATCTTTTTTTTTAAACTTCTTTTGATCTTTCTTGAGCTGGGGACATTCTAATTTGAAGTGGCCCAGCTTCTTATACTCATAACAAATGATGGACTATTCTTTTTCTTTTTCTTTACTCGACTCCCCATTAGCTGGTGGTCTTCTCTTTGTCCCTTATCTCCTTCTCCTCATGAAGCATCTAAATTTTCTGATGATTAGGACCAAATCCTCATCTTCCTCGCTATTCTCTGATTTTTCTATATCTTCTTCTTCTTGAGCTGTCAAATTGAGAGTGATAGTCTTCTTTCTTTTGATCTCCTCCTTAGAGTGTTGCTTCATTGTCAGCTCGTGAGTCATAAGAGATCCAAGTGGCTCCTCCAATAGTAGAGTATTTAAATCCTTAGCTTCTTAGATTGCAGTGACCTTTGCCTCCTATAATCTTGATAAAGACCTGAGCATTTTTCTCACAAGATCACTGTTAGAATAATATTTATCAAGACTTTTCAGACCATTTATGATGTTAGTGAAATGGATGAATATTTGAGTTATTGATTCTTCAGGTTTTATTTTAAATAATTCATAGTTATGCACATGTATATTAATTTTAGACTCTTTTACTTGGTTTGTGCCTTCATGTGTAACTTATAACCTATCTCAAATTTTTTTAGCTGAATTACAAGTAGAAATATGATTAAATTTATTTGCATCTAAAGTATAATATAAAATATTCATGGTTTTAACATTAAGCTGAGCTATTTTCTTAACAAATTCATCCCATTCACCTTCTGGCTTAGAGAGAGACACACCATCAATCAATTTAGTGGGTGTGTGTGGTTCATTTACTATGATACTCCATATATCATAGTCAAGTGTTTGAATTAAAATTTTCATCTGAACTTTTCAATAGGTGTAGTTTGACCCATTGAAAAGTAAAGATCGATTTATGGATTGCCCCTCGGCTAGGGATGTGCCAAATTGGGCTGCCATAGACCTTTGACTCTTGATGGTTAAATCAAGTAAGGACTAGAGCATCGGGCTCTTATACCACTTATCCAGATATGGAGCTCAAGAGGATGGGTGAATTTGGTCTTTTTAAAATTTTTTAAGATTAGTGCACTTAAGTAATGTGCTAAAGTGTTGAGTCGAGTGAGTTGATTTGCAATGAAAATAAAAGCAAACACAAATGATAGGTAAGCAAGTATAAAGCATAAAAAATAAGTAAAGAGATACAAGCACAACAAACACAAAGAATTTATAATGGTTCAGTGCCAACTTTGTACCTACATCCACTCCCTAAGTCCTTACTTGAGAATTCAATCCACTAAAAAGATTTCAAAAATACAACATGTCGGACAACCCCGACCCTTGCTATCCAAGCAAGAACACTTATTTTTCAGATACAAGCCAACCCTCAACAATCTGATTTCAGGTTTGGATCAATCCAATCGAGTTTTAGAACCCCCCAAAACTCAAAAATCCAAAATATAATGTGAAAAAAATAGGATATAGAAATTTTAGCATAAAATCTCCTTAAATGAACATAATAAATGCAATAGAAATATAATACTTAAAGAGAAGAAGCTTTTACTGAACATCCTCAATGAATTACATACTTGATTATAGCTGGAGAGTGGTTGGTGAGCTGATTGAATATTTTTTTTCTCTCTTTTAGGGATTTTTAAACTTTTCACGGATGTGAGCTTTGAATGCTTGCAAACATATGATTTCTCACTTCAAGAAAGCATTTATAATCACTATTTATACTTGAGAATGTCTTAGTATCAGTTTAGAGCCGTTGGAGAGTGTTTAATGCACATTAAATGCATCAAAAATGGATCAAAAACTAGCCATTATGAAGCTCATCCAAAATGGGTCATCCCATATGGGTCGTTTCACTATGACTAGGAAGTCCCATGAGTCATCTCATTTGGCCAGTCTAAAAATTAGACTTTCTATGTTGGTCTTAGGGTCTCAGAGGTCATCCCAGATGGGTCATCCCACTGCGTGCTACAAGCCAAAATAGTGCGTGCCGGCTACTCAATGAAAGGGGATGACCCAGATGGGTCGCCTCATTTTGTGCCAACCCAGTCTTTCATGCATTTAAGGTCTAAAACTTATTAGAACACTTTTAAATACTCTAAAAAAGATTCAAATCAATTTGACACTCTCAAAAGGCTTCAAAAACTTCTTCAACTTGCAGAAACTTCAACTTTGGCACACTTGAAGTTTTTCAAATCCAATCTTTTGGACTACCTGAAATATCACAAAAATATTCATCAAAAATAAAAAACTCATTACTAGTTTTCTTAAATAGTTTATGATCATCAAAATCAATTCTTAGAGCAACAATATCACTATTAGAGTTTTACAATTTCATGCAGGCAAAATTTCTCAAAATGAGTATGTTGCAAAATATAAAATTTTTTAAATTAAATCTAATTTAATCTAAGCATGCATAAGATCAAATTTTAAAATCATAAATAGTATCATCATATGTGAGATAGGATTTAGATACAGAAATCAAATAGAAAAAAATAAATTAAGAACATACCTTGGCATGGATCAATCTTCATCATGAACTGATGATCATGGATATCTTTCGAAGGTTCCTAGTAGCCGCACAAGCATCCGACCTCTACAGATATCCACACGAGACTTTGATCTGATCAAAAATCTTTTGATCTCACCGAAGTGCTAGCTCCCTTACAGAGACCGTATCTTGACAGTTGAAAATCTTCTTTTCTCTCAAGACACTCTTAAAGAAGAAGAAGATGATAGGAGGATCTTGATCTCTATGCTAGAGATCATGAGAAGAATCCTTTCTTCTCTTTTCTTCTTTAAACCTATGCACTAAATCTCTACGATAGAGATGTAAAAATTTTGTCCAACTTTTGGACAATGGAGAGAGGAGAAACCCATGTCTAAATATGGACAAAAAGGTAGAGAGGAGATGTCCAAAACAACAAACTTTTGGTTGTGCAAGAAAGAAGAGATATGTAGCATACCTCACGCCATGAAGCACCTTCACGTCGTGCCCTCTCTTTTTGTTTTTCTCCACGCACGCCCCATGGTCTTTTGGCATCTCAAACTGATCCCTATTAGCCCTTAACACCACATCAAGTCTCATGTTTAAATAGGCATAAGAGAGTTAGATATTGGGTAGGAGATAAGAGTCCAAACAATTCAGGACTCTTAAATTTTTGATGCCGCCCACAACCAGGTTTCATGCCCAAATTTCTCATGAGAATTAAGAGAGTTTCCTATATTTCTTACATGCTAAAAAGGGAGCAAAGATGGCATTATAAACCTAGTGGGACATGGACTTCTTTTGGCGCACAAAATCTAGTTGGCACGGGGTTGTTTTGGTGCATGAAAGGAAGAATTTGAATCCACTTAGGACTCTTCATTAGGTAGCTGATTTAAACCAATTTAAATCTCAACTAATCCTAATCATATTAGGACCTGATTAGACCTAAATAGATGAAAATCCAAATCTGATTTGGAGCCCAAACCATTTAGATTAGATGTCACTTAATTATAGAAGGAGTCCTAGTCCTTTTGGACTCTTTCTTTGTGCTTGAGTCTAACTCAATTTAATCCTAATCTAATTGAGATTTGATGCACCTATCAAAATAAAAATTTTAAGTCCAAATAGAAACTCATACATCCTGGTCAAAGTAAGAATTGAGGTAAACCCAAATCCTAATTCAATTAGAAATTATCCTCCGATCCAATTCAATTATCTTATAACCCAATTAGGGTTGATCAAATCAAATCTATATCAAATCAAATTAAATCTAATTTAATTAGACTTGATGCAAGCCACATTGCTCAATCAAATTGAGTCAATTAGCAATCCAATTGTTAATTAATCTTCTTATAACTCACTAATTTTTTAGCGAGTTATTTGATTGTAATTTTTGCATTGGATCAATCATCAATCAAATTGATAATCAAATTCTATCATGATTCATAATCGTAATTCAACCATCTGATCAATAAAAAGCCTCTTCGTGCAAACTCCATAGGTTCTATTCTATCTGATAGTAAGATATATTTTAATCCCTATTATAATATCATTGAAACTCTTTTCAATGGGTTAGAACCATTTCAACTCTGCCCATCAAGGATCATCAATCATCAAGATGATGCTCGTGGGTCTCACAATCCATCAGTGACATCTAGCAATATGTAGTGGCAATCTAGCAGAATAAAAAGTGATAAATCTCTAGGTGCAATTAATGTATGATACAGTCCCTTTATTGTGAGTCTCGATCATATGATAGGTCATGGATAAATCATCAAACCTCATCATCGATCATATGATAGATTCAATCAGTTTGAGTATATGTACGATCCTCATGAAATTTTTTTTTCATTAATCATACTGCTATGACTATAGACTTAAAGACTCAACTTCATAAATTTCATAGGACTACTCCCTTCTGCTAGGGTCGATAGATCCCATCTAGGTGTACATTCTACTCCTACAGTAGATCAACTATTGTCAACATCTACTACAAGAGCTCATTGAGATCTATATTTATATGTAATCAAACTCCAGCAACCTCACTGCAAGCAACTGTAGCATCGCAGGTCAAAGGATCAGTCATACAACTACAGCATTGAGAAAGTCACTAATGAACAAGCAGACATCCATGTGACTTTTTGTGTTGGTCATGCTTAGTGCTAGTTATTCTCTAACAACCATCTACACTCACTCTAGTATCGCTACACTGCAGACTCGAGACTCATTTATCTTATTGGTGTAGAATTCCGTCGAAGCTGGAGAAGCTGGAGTCGGAATGACCATGACTGCCATCGGGACCTATAAGGAAAGTCTAAACCGGAGTTGGGGGTGCTCCGACAAGACCCTTCGATGCTCAAATCAGTACTCTACTTCAACAGAAATGGAGTGCTCGAGGAAAAATTTTAGTAGAGTTTTGAGATAGAGTTCAGAGCTTAGAGAAGAACGTAGCTGAGGATCCTTATTTATAGACGGAGAGCATAATCGATTGACAGTGATGTCTGTAACCACCTGGTCGTGGGCTGTTCAGAGCTGCCTGGAGTTTGTTACGAAAAGTAGTGGCGTCAGGGGTCGTTCAGGGCCACATGGAGTTGGTTACGGAGAGTGGAGTGGTGGCCGTTGTTGCGACTTGTCAGAGAGTAGTGGAGCTACGTGGAATCCATTGCAGAGAGTGGAGCAGGGTAGCAGCCCTCATCGTGGCTTGCCAGAGAGTGGTGGAGCCGTGTGGAATCCATTGCAGAGAGTGGAGTAGGGTAGCGGCCCTCGTCGTGGCTTGCCAGAGAGAGGTGGAGCCGCGTGGAATCCATTGCAGAGAGTGGAGTAAGGTAGCGGCCCTCGTCGTGGCTTGCTAGAGAGTTTGGATATATCAGCTGAAGCTCGGCTTGATGGAGTGGAATGGCTCTCTATCTCATCGATCCAGGAGAAGCTTGGATGTTTCCAAGGTCGCTGATGAGTCTACTATTGTCGAAGGCCTTGGGTGCTGAGGCTACAGGTGAGAACCATCTGCTGTAGAGACTCGGATGAAGACTTTCAGCTGGTGAAGTCTGATAGGAGCCCAATTGCTAGGGAAGTCCGTCTAGGATTTGCCTGGTGTGGAAGCTCGTTTGAAGATCATCCACCAAAGAAGTTCGGTTTCATGAGGAACTTGGTGGAAGGTCGGTCGGTGGTGGACTTCGGATGGCATTGGGGAGGCTTGTCTGCTAGAAGAGTCTGAGGGATCCGGAGGCGATCTGCCGTTGTAGAAATCCAGCTGCTGGAGCCCATCCATTATGAAATCTCATCCAAAATCCATCCACTGTGGAAGCTCGGACGGAGTTCGGTTCTTGTGGGAGGTTGAAAGGAGGCCGCTTATTGTTGGAGCTCGATCGAAGATCGGCTGTCGTGGGAGCTCGGAGTAACGATCTGGCCGGTGGATCCTGCCCCATGGTAGAAGCTCGTTTGGGATCCGGCTACGAAGAAGCTCAGCTGAAGTCTACCTGTAATGGAAGTTCGAAAGAAATTTATTTACAGTAGAAGCTCGAATGGAATTTGCTTACAATAGATATCCAGAGTAGACCGCCCACCGTAGGAGTTCGGAGTAGACCGCTCGCTGTAGGAGTTCGGAGTAGACTGCTCGTAGTAGGAGTTCGGAGTAAACTGCTCGTAGTAGAAGTTCGGAGTAGACTGCTCGTAGTAGGAGTTCGGAGTAAACTGCTCGTAGTAGAAGTTCGGAGTAGACCGCCCGTAGTAGAAGTTCAGCTCTCACAGGAGCCCGGTTGGAATCCTGAAGGCGGTCGACCGCTGTAGAAACTTGGATGGAGTCTGATTACTGTAGAAATCTTGTTGTCGAAAAAGCTTGGATATTGGCGAAGTCCGGAAGATGTTCGGAGAATAGTTGATTACTGTAGAAGGTCGGCTGGTAGTGAGGCCTAGAGAGCTTTTGGGGCAGCCCAGTAGATGAATGCAGAAGTTCACTATCGGAGAAGTCCGGATGGTCGAGGGGGTTTGGAGAGACGCCACCCACAAGGTCGGAAGCCAGAAGAGCCCTGGAAGGGTCGGTCTTTTACAAACTTCGGCTGGAGGGTATTTTATACCCAACACAAGTCCCCCTACTTCCGAGTTTGGATTCCGAATGAAGGAAGTACAGAAAAATTCTCACGATCGAAGTTGCTTTCCTCGATTTTTGCACTCGATGGTTGCTAGATATTTGGACGTTCGGCACACTGGTACTAGAGTCTTTTCAGAAAAGATTTTCTCTTTTTGGAATTTCCATCGGAGCATGGCTCTAGGTATGGAGTAATAATGACTTTGTCAGCTGCCAGCCATTTCCAACAGTCTATCAAGGTGAGTGGGACACGTGGCGAGTGCAGGCCGACCAGAGGAGATCCGTAATCATTATTGCACCGGATCTCGATGTCTATTTAAACACGTTCTCCTCCTTCAGGGGTTTCACTTTGCCTGAGAGAATCCCTCAGTTCCCCTCCTCTTCCCCAAGAGCTCCAGCTTCCTCTAGCATCCTTCTCGGCCTTAGGCATCCTCCGGGTCGACTTCCATCATCCTTGCCATCTTCCTACACTGGCTGATCTAGATTAGTTTCGAAACTTCTTGTCATTTTTCTATCCTTTCTTCTTCGTATTCTATTCGTTTAGCTTCTTCGAGGGCTTGTTTGCTATTTTTCTCGATTTTTTTGGGATTTTGTGGCTTCCATTTGATCCAAAATATCTTCTGATATCTCCTCTTCTAGCAGTTCTAGGAGTTCGTTAGCCCCAGTTCTCCAAAGTCCTTGTACCATAGACGAGCCCGTAGCTAGGACCAAACCTTGTTTGGCCTTTGTGCCAGACACCATCCTCAGCTCTTTGACTTCGGATAAACTCTCACTGATAAGGATTCAGTATGGAGTTCCTCCGGAGTACGAGCTGGAGCTTCCCGGGCCAACTGATCGGGCTAGCGCCCCTCCTCCCGACTGCTTCTGTCTGTACCAGGAGGCCTTCCGTGCCAGACTTCGGCTTCCATTGCCGTCCTTTATCATAGCTCTCTTTCATTTTCTGAACATTTCTCTAGTTTCCATCATGTCGAACTCCTTTAGGTTTTTAATAGGGTTTCTTTCTCTTTGTAGTTTAGCTGAAGTTCGGCCGACTCTTTCTTTATTTAGAAATTTCTACACCTTCAAGCGTCATCCTTTGGCAAAGGACTAGTGGTACTTATCCCCTCAGTTCGGTAGAAAGGGGTTACTGAAAGACGCCCCTTCTGTAGGAACCAGATCTAGGGTTTCAGGGTTAGATCTTGAAACTTTTTCAAGATCATACAGCGGAAGACTAAAATAAATCAAAATTTATTTTTTAAGATCAAAAAATCCCTAGATCTAATATCCTATTACATGATTATTACATAGCATTAAATCAAAAATTAAAATATATAAATATAGCATGAACTACATGTTGATCATATCAACATGTTTCTATACTACATCTAATGTATGTATTAAACAATAGATCAGATCTATTACCTTCCAAGTTAGATGTTCTAACCTTGCTGATCTGGGCTTGAGGATGATGTTACAAGCCGCACATGCGTCCGACCTCTAGGAGTCATCCACACGAGCCCACGAATCTCGATCAGAAGTCCTGCTTCAGGAAATCAGCACAGTATGCTAGTACTGCGCTGATCCTTCTTTGATGGTTGATCAGGTGCCTCCTTCTTCTTGATTTGGACTCTTCCAAAGATGGAAAGTAGAAGGAAGAGTTTCAGATCTGAGACACTCTCAGGAAACTCAAGATGGAGGGAGGAAAGATATGAAAACAAAAAACCCAAGAAGAAGACCCTCTTCTTCTTCACGTTTTTCTCTCTAGATACTCAAACTTCCATCTTTTATATCTCCACAACCCAAAGGTATTTATCTCTGATTTTTGGATGGCACAAAGGTCTCTCGAATGTCTAATTTCTCCTAAAATTTCATGAAGAAAATCATCTTATATAGAGAGATATGATAGAGTCCTTGTCTAGGTCAAACACCTAGTCAAGGGTTATCCAAACATGGCAAGTTAAGGGACGCCCAACTCTAGAGCACCTCCTTCATATTTTCATACATAGATCACCAGAAAAGGGTACACAATGTATACCCTAAAAGCCACAAAAATTCCAAAAAAAATTTGGATAAATTCGGTGCAAAATTGAAAGAGTTTTGGATTTCTAAAACTCTATCTCATAGAATTCGAAATCCAAACTTATTCCTATTAGATTTGATCCAAACCACCTTCCATGTAAGAAAGAAGAGAGGAGACCTTTTTTGAACGTGGGAGAGATCTGAGAGAGGGCTTTTGTCACACAAAATAAGTGGAGATTGGCGTTGAATAAGAGAGAGGGCGTGGAGAAGGCTTATGTGGTGCAAGGTGGAATCCTAGTCTTACTAGGATTCTGTCTTATGACTTGTTTTAATTTGGTTTCCCAAACCAAATCCAATCAAAATTAGATCAACCCAATTAAAATAGGTCTTAACCCAATTAAGAACCTAATTTAATCAGATTAAATTAGATTTAAATCTGATTTAATTTTTTAATCAAATTAGAAATTAGATTGACCCAAGTCCTAGTTGAACTAGGACTAGTTTTTCCTTGCACTTGGCTTATCCAATAAACCAATTGGACTTGATCCAATCAAGTCCAAAATAAATCTAATTAAATTATATTTAATTAGACTTAATCTCAGCCCATTGACTTAATCAAATTAAGCCAATTAGCAATCGAATTGCTAATCGATCCTCCTGCAACACTTGCACTGGGTTAAATGTCAATCGTATTGATCATTTAACCCTAGAATGATTCTTAATCGTTGATCAACCATCTGATCGGATCATGAACTCTAATGTGTGTGACCTCATAGGTTCGAACCTAAGCTGGTAGCATAGGAATAAATTTTTATACCAATCAAAGTGACCATCTAGCAATGGTACCCGACGACCGGATAGGTCGAATGTGTAGAACAACATCCTTAGAACCCATGCGGATATAGTTTTCATATAATTCATCCCCTTGACCAAAATGATCATAGGACACCCCAGAGTTTAACTGTCAACTCTGATCAGGTTGTCCACATTGTATTTCAAAATATCAAATCCATCTGATGGATTACCCTGGCCAAGGTTTTGCTAAATTGAAATACAGCGACTCATTCTTCTCCAACTCTTGGAGTGGTCAATCCCATCTCGATCACACTCTGACTTTGCAAGTACTTGACTGTGCCCAGAAGCCTTCCATCCCTGAATTAGAAATTCAGTTAGTCCAGTACCAAAGCACAGTGAGTTGCTTGCAAGTCACTGAGGCGATCTCAGGTCTAAGGGACACTTATACCTATATCCCATCAGAGATATTCTCGATAGTAGAATACTTTAGAGTTGGTCACGTTTAATGATGATGTACCCTTATATCTCATCTGTATGCCATACCAGTGTCTCCACACTCTTTGGTTAAGAGGACAACCAACCCATATGGCCTACAGCGACCTATGCTCGATAGAAGCTGTCGTCCTTATTAACATCCTATCATTTGGTCGTGAACAGTTTTAAGGACTAATCGATAAATCCTCTCTTTATCGAACCTAAATAGTCCTAAGGACTTCATCATGACAACGGAGTTCATTAGAAGATGAAAGCTTATGATGAAGATGCCAAATATATTTTATTTATTAACAAATCAATTACAATACTTGGTTGCTCAACCGTCAACAGCTTGACGATTGGCTTTTTGGGACACATTTCCCAACAACTCCCACTTGTCCTAAAGCCACTCGGCACAGTATCTAATACCCATCTTCAACTTGTGGTTGTCGAACTCCTTTATCGCCAGGGCTTTAGTGAAGGGTCGGCTAGGTTCTCCTTTCCGTCAATCTTCTGAAGGTCAACGTCACCTCGATCCACGATCTCTCGGACCAGGTGGAAGCGGTGCAAGATGTGCTTCGTCCGCTGATGTGCTTTGGGTTCCTTCACCTGAGCTATGGTACCAGTGCTGTCGCAGTAGCGCAGGACTGGACCATCGAGGGAGGGTGCTACTCCGAGCTTGTTGATGAATTTCCTTAGCCACACAGCTTCCTTCGCGGCATTCGATGCTGTGATGTACTCTGCTTCACAAATAGAGTCTGCCACAGTATGCTGCTTGGAACTCTTCCAGCAGATGGCTCCACCATTCAGAGTAAAGATATAACCCGACACGCTCCTGCTGTCATCTTGGTCAGATTGGAAGCTGGAGTCTGTGAACCTCACAAGTTTCAGATCTGACTCACCATAAACCAACCATTGGTTCTTAGTATTTCTCAAATACTTAAGGATGGCTTTAACCACTTTCCAGTGATCTTCTCCAGGATCAGATTGGTATCTACTCACTACTCCTAGTGAGTATGCCAGATCTGGTCTTGTACATGTCATGGCGTACATGATAGATCCCACGGCTGAAGCATATGGGACTCTACTCATACGCTCTCTCTCTTCAGGAGTTATCGGATAATCCTTCTTAGAGAGAGAAATTCCATGGCCTATCGGTAGATAGCCCTTCTTGGAATTTTTCATGCTGAACCTCTTCAGCACAGTGTCTATGTACATGGACTGGGATAACCCAAGCATCCTTTTAGATCTATCCCTATAGATCTTCATCCCTAAGATGTAGGATGCTTCACCCAAGTCCTTCATGGAGAACTGTGATGACAATCAAACTTTTATTCCCTGTAGTGCGGGGATGTCATTCCCGATTAAGAGAATATCATCCACGTACAAGATAAGGAATACCACAACTGGACCATTTGCCCATTTATAGATGCAGGGCTCTTCTCCATTCTTAATGAAGCCATACGTTTTGATCACCTTATCAAAATGCATGTTCCAACTCCGAGAAGCTTGCTTCAGTTCATAAATGGATCTCTGAAGCTTGCACACCTTGGACTCATCTGTGGATGTAAACCCTTCAGGTTGTATCATATACACCTCTTCAGTCAGCTCTCCATTCAGGAAAGCTGTCTTTACATCCATCTGCCAGATCTCATAATCCAGATGGGCAGCTATTGCAAGCATTATCCAAATAGATTTGAGCATTGCCACAGGGGAAAACATCTCGTCATAGTCAATACCATAACGTTGATGATACCCCTTGGCAACCAGACGGGCTTTATAGGTCTCCACCTTTCCGTCTGCGCCCCTCTTCCTTTTGAAGACCCATTTACACCCAATGGGTTTAACCCCTTCAGGTGGGTCAACCAATGTCCATACATCGTTGACCTTCATGGACTCCATTTCGGATTTCATGGCTTCAAGCCATTTCTCAGAATCAGGTCTCTGCATAGCATCCATATAGGTGATCGGATCCTCATTATTCTCATCAAGTTCGATGGGATCACCATCCCGGACCAAGAAACCGTAGTATCTGTCCGGCTGATGCGATACTCTACCGGATCGCCTTAATGGTACAGGTATATTGGGCTCCGGATCCGATCTAATCATATCCGACTCAGGTTCAGCTATTGGTGTCGGTCCTTCTACCTGTTGAACTTCATCAAGTTCAACCTTAGAGGCAACGGTTCCTTCACCAAGGAACTCCTTTTCTAAAAAGATTGCCTTAAGGCTGACGAACACCTTTTGTTCATCAGCATGGTAGAAAAAATATCTTTTTGTCTCTTTGGGGTACCCTATGAATGAGCATTTGTCAGACCTAGGTCCAAGTTTGTCTGTGACTAATCGTTTGACATAGGCCGGGCACCCCCAGACCCTAAGGTGTGAAAGTGCTGGCTTACGTCCCATCCATATCTCATATGGAGTCTTAATTACAGAGTTACTTGGAACCCTATTTAACAGATAACAGGCTGATTCGAGTGCATATCCCCAAAAGGATATCGGCAAGCTAGCAAAAACCATCATGGATCGGACCATGTCTAACAAAGTCCGATTCCTCCTTTCAAACACACCATTATGCTGTGGTGTTCCTGGAGGAGTCCATTGGGAGAGAATCCCATTCTCTCCTAGATATGTGAGAAACTCACTAGAAAGGTATTCTCCTCCTCGATCAAATCGAAGAGTTTTAATACTCTTCCCAATTTATTTTTCTACTTCACTTCAGAATCATTTGAACATTTCAAATGAATCCGACTTATGTTTCATCAGATAGACATATCCATATCGGGATAGGTCATCCGTGAAAGTTATGAAGTAGAAATATCCACCTCTAGCACTGGTGCTCATAGGCCCACATACATCAGTATGTACTAGGCTCAAGAGCTCAGTAGCTCTCTTACCTTTTCCAGTAAAAGGTGACTTGGTCATTTTACCAAGAAGACAGGACTCACAGGTTGGAAGTGATTCACAATCACTAACTTCGAGGATTCCCTCTTGAGTCAACCTATTTATTCTGTTCTTGTTTATATGACCTAGCCTACAGTGCCATAAGTAGATATCTGACACACTATCTAATCTAGGGTGCTTGCCAGTAGAATAGACTCTTATCAGGCTTGACCTTTTTGGTCTGGCTCTGCACTAATGTCCTAGCCTGAACTTGCACCTTCTTTACTTTCTTCTTCTTGTTCTTCTTCCCTTTCTTAAAAGGTCGAGAACCAAAAGACGAACCTCCCACTAAATTCACCGACTCCTTGTGAAGTTGGTGATCCTTCTCAAAGTTCTGAAGCAACCCCAGTAACTCGTGGTAGTTCTCTTCAGGCTTTGTCATTCTATAATGAGTGAGGAATGGGAGATAAGACTTGGGCAGCGAGTTCAGTATTGCATCTTTTCCAAGCTGCTCATGCAAGGAAAAGTTGAGCTTGCTCAATCATTCCATCAGCTCGATCATGTACAATACATGATCAGTGACAGAGGCACCATCCCGCATTTTGGCATTGAAGATGGCACAACTAGTCTTGTGCCTCTCCACGTCATCGGGTGTGCCAAAGGCATCCTCCAACACTTGAAGCTTGTCCTTTGGCTGAGCCATCTCGAATCTGCGACTGAACTCGTCGCTCATGATAGCCAGCATGATACAGCGCACCGTGGTCCGATCACTGAGCCACTTCTGGTAAGTGTCTCTGATTGTTCCACGTGCATTGACAACTGGCTCCTCAGGTGCAGGATCTATTATCACATATAGGATCCGTTCATGCTCCAGGACTATCTTCAACTTTTGGTACCAGCTATCGAAGTTGGGTCCCACCAACTTATCATTGTCCAACAATGATCGGAGCGATAGGAAAGTTGCCATATTTGCACAAAGGAGAACCATAACCTAATTAGTAATTGATTCATTAAACCTAAAGATTTGGACTTTAATCAAAATATTTCTCCCACTATTTTATTCGAATTGGTAGCCTCTACCTCTAACTCGAGGAATTACCCTAATTCCTTAGCGGGTACTAGAATCCACTTAGACTGCACACAAGCCCAACTTTGGTTGGTCAACCCATGTACATCTAAGGGTAGGTTCATAACCAATTGTTTCTCTAAATAATTTCTAGTAATTTTAATTTTGCTCCAGAAACTTAATCAGTAGGCTTTGGCCTCCACTGTAAGGATCCAGTTAGGTCCAACCATTAACATGATCATACTTGGTGTATCTAACCAACGAATGATTAAGCCTAACTTTGGTTGGCTCACCTAACCACCATTAGAGAGACACTTCCAAGTCATCATATGATGAGTGATAATTCCATTAGTCAACAAGCACCAGGCCTTTGGGTCTGCAATGATTATTGAGTTAATGGACTCATTATCAAACACCTTAATGGGAGGCTATGACTCAGTTATCTCCATAACTTTATCATTTTAAGGACCTAATAATTTTAGAAGATTTAAATAATATAGAGGATGAAGTCAGATGAACCAGCTTATCATGATCCTCCCACTGGCTTCACCAAGTCAGCTTAAGGGAGACCAGGGCTGGTCTAGGAGCACCTAAATCAGTCACACTGATTTACCTAGCTGACATGGGTCAGCTCGAATAGTCAAGTGATCCGATCAAAACATAATTTCACCAAGAGGCCAGGTAAGTTCGATCAGTGGGAGGGTCTGCCAAAGCTTGCCTTAGACACCATCAGAAATGGCTAGGTAAGCGGGCTCCCAATTAAAAACCACCGGTCTGATTTACCTTAGACACCAACTGGTTTAATTAGTTTCGATTAGATCAACCTAACAGTTCGTGCTAGACCGCTTAGCCAAGAATCAAGTCCATTTGTTCTCGTTAAAGACATGGACTTGACCAACTACAACTATTGTAATTGATCTAGAGAATCCTTGACCTAATCTAAGACAACAATTGATTAGATTTAGTCAATTCTCTAATTAAGTCCATCTTTAATCTAACCATAGGTCTAACCCAATTAATGGACCTAATTCCCACTAACCCATTAACCCAATGTGTTATGATTTGTGTCTTAGGTTCTTCAATTCACAATCCTAGAACCTAATCAAACAACTTCTTAATTCTTAATTAAGTTTTGTGCTGAGGGTTGGGTTCGGCTTTTCAAAAAATAATTTTCATATTTATAAAATAATTTTATAATATGATTCTACCAACCATATTGCATGTTTGATTCATAATCAAGATACAAGTGAAATAAACATGAAAATACTTTAGATCTAATCTAAACAGGTTCATGTAATTGAAACAATTTCAACTTTAAACAATTTTTTTGCACAAAAATTATTAACAAAGAGATTTTATTTCAGATTTAAACATCTTTTAAATCTAATAAATCATAAATGTAATCTAGATCATATCTAATAAATTTATGATTAAAGATAGATCTACACAAATTAGGACAACCTTTGCACTGTAAGGGGTAAACCTTACAGCAGGACACCTTGTAGTTTGTGATTGATCTAAATTTTAATTTCAGATTTAATAATCAGATTATAAATTAGATATAATTTAAAAATAATCTAAGCATATATAAATAATCATGTAATAAAGAACCTGGGCTCTGATATCAATTGTAGAAACCAGATCTAGGGTTTCAGGGTTAGATCTTGAAACTTTTCAAGATATACAGCGGAAGACTAAAATAAATCAAAATTTATTTTCTAAGATCAGAAAATCCCTAGATCTAAGATCCTATTACATGATTATTATATGGTATTAAATCAGAAATTAAAATATATAAATATAGCATGAACTACATGTTGATCATATCAACATGTTTCTATACTACATCTAATGTATGTATTAAACAATAGATCAGATCTATTACCTTGCAAGTTAGACGTTCTAACCTTGCTGATCTGTGCTTGAGAATGATATTGCAAGCCGCACACGCATCCGACCTCTAGGAGTCGTCCACACGAGCCCACGAATCTCGATTAGAAGTCCTGCTTCAAGAAATCAGCACAGTATGCTAGTACTGCGCTGATCCTTCTTTGATGGTTGATCAGGTGCCTCCTTTTTCTTGATTTGGACTCTTTCAAAGATGGAAAAGTAGAAGGAGGAGTTTCAGATCTGATACACTCTCAGGAAACTCAAGATGGAGGGAGGAAAGATATGAAAACAAAAAACCCAAGAAGAAGACCCTCTTCTTCTTCACGTTTTTCTTTCTAGACACTCAAACTTGAATCTTTTATATCTCCACGACCCAAAGGTATTTCTCTCTGATTTTTGGATGGACAAAGGTCTCTCAAATCTCTATTTCTCCTAAAATTTCAAAGAAACTCATCTTATATAGAGAGATATGATAGAGTCCTTGTCTAGGTCAAACACCTAGTCAAGGCTTATCCAAACATGGCAAGTTAAGGGACGCCCAACTCTTGAGCACCTCCTCATATTTTCATGCATGGATCACAAAAAGGGTGCACAATGTATACCCTAAAAGCCACAAAAATTCCAAAAAAAATTTGGATAAATTCGGTGCAAAATTGAAAGAGTTTTGGATTTCTAAAACTCTATCTCATAGAATTCGAAATCCAAACTTATTCCTTTTAGATTTGATCCAAACCACCTTCCATGTAAGAAAGAAGAGAGGAGACCTTTTGTGAACGTGGGAGAGATCTGGGAGAGGGCTTTTGTCACAAAATAAGTGGAGATTGGCGTTGAATAAGAGAGAGGGCGTGGAGAAGGCTTATGTGGCGCAAGGTGGAATCCTAGTCTTACTAGGATTCTGTCTTATGACTTGTTTTAATTTGGTTTCCAAACCAAATCAAATCAAAATTAGATCAACCCAATTAAAATAGGTCTTAACCCAATTAAGAACCTAATTTAATCAGATTAAATTAGATTTAAATCTGATTTAATTTTCTAATCAAATTAGAAATTAGATTGACCCAAGTCCTAGTTGAACTAGGACTAGTTTTTCCTTGCACTTGGCTTATCCAATAAACCAATTGGACTTGATCCAATCAAGCCCAAATAAATCTAATTAAATCATATTTAATTAGACTTAATCTCAGCCCATTGGCTTAATCAAATTAAGCCAATTAGCAATCGAATTGCTAATCGATCCTCCTGCAACACTTGCACTGGGTTAAATGTCAATCGTATTGATCATTTAACCCTAGAACGATTCTTAATCGTTGATCAACCATCGATCGGATCATGAACTCTAATGTGTGTGACCTCATAGGTCCGAACCTAAGCCGTAGCATAGAGACATAAAATTT